>NC_086444.1:1250285389-1250542889 GCF_028390025.1 Pseudophryne corroboree
CTGTGCTGTACAGGGGTGATGCTGTCCTGTGCTGTACAGGGGTGCTGTTCTGGGGTGTCCTGTGCTGTACAGGGGTGATGCTGTCCTGTGCTGTACAGAGGTGCTGTTCTGGGGTGTCCTGTGCTGTTAGGGGTGCTGCTGTCCTGTTCTGGGGTGTCCTGTGCTGTACAGGGGTGCTGCTGTCCTGTGCTGTACAGGGGTGATGCTGTCCTGTGCTGTTCTGGGGTGTCCTGTGCTGTTAGGGGTGCTGCTGTCCTGTTCTGGGGTGTCCTGTGCTGTACAGGGGTGCTGTTCTGGGGTGTCCTGTGCTGTACAGGGGTGCTGTTCTGGGGTGTCCTGTGCTGTTAGGGGTGCTGCTGTCCTGTTCTGGGGTGTCCTGTGCTGTACAGGGGTGCTGCTGTCCTGTGCTGTACAGGGGTGATGCTGTCCTATGCTGTTCTGGGGTGTCCTGTGCTGTTAGGGGTGCTGCTGTCCTGTTCTGGGGTGTCCTGTGTTGTACAGGGGTGCTGCTGTCCTGTGCTGTACTGGGGTGATGCTGTCCTGTGCTGTACAGGGGTGCTGTTCTAGGGGTGTCCTGTGCTGTTAGGGGTGCTGCTGTCCTGTGCTGTTCTGGGGTGTCCTGTGCTGTACAGGGGTACTGCTGTTCTGTGCTATACAGGGGTGATGCTGTCCTGTGCTGTTCTGGGGTGTCCTGTGCTGTTTGGGGTGCTGCAGTCCTATGCTGTACAGGGGTGCTGTTCTGGGGTGTCCTGTGCTGTTTGGGTTGCTGCAGTCCTATGCTGTACAGGGGCACTGCTGTAAAAATACAGGGGTGCTGTAAAAATAAAGGAATGCTGCATCCCTGTCCTGTATGCTGACAATAATGGCGCTATGTCAATGTTTCAACAATATATATATATACATACACTCACGTGTTATACACAGTATCTCCAATTCTTGAATCCTCATACAAGTGCAGATTCCAATGGACATATGTGAATAAAACAGAAACAAAACGTGTAAAATCGTCTCAGTTCCTTATTTCTGACAAGGATGGACTTCCCCGTGGTATAGCGGGCGGAAAGTGATGATGTCTCCTCCACCCGAAATCTTGTCAGATGTGAATCTCCAACTAGCAGCGGGAATTACACCACGTGACACAAGCGATAAGCGCTTACATGTAAGCCAGTGTTACGCCGGCATATGGAGGTTTCTCTTCCCCTTTTCCTCTTTGTTCTCCACAGCCATGTAATAACGACAACTATCTGTGGAATTAAATGCAAAAGGTTTTTTAATAACTAAAAACAAGGGGTAGTCCAGCCACAGTGACAGAATCAGACCTCATATGGGCATAAAGTATAGATTGTTAATACAACATACAGCAGATGCTAGAATCCCGGGACTTACTCCTGAATATGTTGCCCCAGTAGTAGTTATCCGATCTGTCACTGCCTTGTAACCTCTTCCAACGCTCTAGACGTCTTTTTCAAGGATGGGTGACTGTCCTCTGGCTCAGGTATTTATACCTGGTGGCCGGAAGTTCAAAACCGGAAGTTCCCAGTCTCATGCAAATAAAACTCAGTTTATCTGATGAGAAACGTAAAATTGGCAATATGCCATTCGCGACACGGAGATGGCAAGGAAAGAGTAAGGCCTTGGGCTATGTTCATGACTGGTGGTTCAGCTTCTCATGAAGATGGAAACCCTCCTCCCTCTCTAAAAATGACAAAAATTAAGCTTGTTAAAGTAAAAAACAACTGTGCATTCAGACTCAGAGATATCATAAATCCCCAAGGAGAGTCCATGTGTGTCCATGGTTGCGATGTCTAGGCCGGACCTTCCCAAGACTGTATGGGAAGAGGAGGCTCCTACCACCATTTGTACACCCTCTGCAAGTGCTGGGAGGAGCACCGCCAGTCCAGTTGCTGATATTGAGATTGAGGATGTCACTGTAGAAGTACACCAGGATGAGGATATGGGTGTTGCTGGCACTGAGGAGGAAGTTGATGATGAGGATTCTGATGGTGATGTGGTTTGTTTGAATAAGGCACCAGTGAAGACAGTTGTTGGCCATGGGATGAAAAAGTCCATTGTCATGCCTGGGCAAAGTACCCCAAAATCCACCTCTTCAGTGTGGAATTATTTCTCTGTGAGGATGAGGATGTAAATACCAAAGGAGGGTGAGGAATATGAGGATGAGGACAACATCTTGCCTCAGTAGAGCCAGTTTGTGCAAGGAGAGATTGCTTCTTTTTTGGTAGGGGTCCAAACAAATCAACCATTTCAGCTACAGTCATGTGGCAACTGCCAGAGAGAACTAAATTTTCCAAACACACCTATGTCTATATGTCTGCCATATAATTCCAGGGGTACCCTGTCTGTACCTGCCCATCTCTATTAGATATATCTTCTAGGGTGCACTGTGTACCCAGCATTAAAGATAGGTTCTTCTAAATTATTTCATGTTAGGGACTCAAATTAATGGCTCCAATTAGTCAACCTTATTTTTGATTTATTAATGTTCCACATTTTAGGATTTTTTACAACAGTGGTGACCAACGCGTAGTTCTTGAGCCACATGCGGCTCTTTCTTTATTCAAATGTGGCTCCCAACACTCAAAGTCACGTGACCACAAGAGATCTGTAAACTGACGCACTCCAGCCAGACATGCAGCAGTACTACATAGAATGAGAACTGAGGGAGCCAAATACACAGGCAGGAGCTGGCTGGAGTGACACATGGGGGAACTGAAGTCTATTATGTGAATCTGGCTTTTCAATATATTTTATGCAGATCTGGCCTTTTCAATTATTTGATGTAGAAGTGGCTTTTTCATTGTATTTTATGTTGGATCTGGCTTTTTCAATGTACAGTATTTTATACAGGGGCGTGGTCTAGCAGGCACAAGGTCACAGGCCATTTTTGCAAGTGCGCCTTCGGCTCGAAGTCGGCTCTTTGATGTACCTAACAAGATATCTTGGCTCTTTGTCTCTGACTGGTTGGCCACCCCTGATTTACAAGATGCGCATTTGTTGTACGGGATTCTTTTCCTTTATTTTGTAAATGTTTTCTCCTTAATAATTGCACAATGTAAGGGCTGCATAGGGTTATCGCAAGGCCTCGCGGTGTTAGAACAGAGTTTTAGTGATCTTGCATTGCTTCAGCTTTCCATTGCACTGCAGCACTAGATGGGCCAGGAACTCCTTTGAGGCACAAACAGTTACTGAATAAGGGCCCAGTATGGAGTCTCATGGTGGCTTACAGCCAGGAAGATGTCTGGATTGCCAGGCTGAGGCATGCTGGTGGCACAGAGGTTAGCATTGCTTCCTCCCACAGTCCTACTTGTAATATGAAATGAGTTTCCACTAGAGTGGTAAGCTCCACTAGGGCAGGAGCTCAATAAATTTATTCACTGCACAGTCGTGCTTAGTACTGTACTGAACCCACAAGAACTCAACTTGCCCCATCCGGGGCTGCTGTGGGGGCTCAGGAGGGGCTGCTAAAACATCTAAGGGGCTGCTTTATATAAAAATAAAATATGAATAAAATAAACAAGACACACAGGTATGCTCACATGTGTGTAACTGGGACACAGGTATGCCCACATGCGTGTAACTGGGACACACAGGTATGCTCACATGCATGTAACTGGGACACAGGTATGCTCACATGCGTGTAACTGGGACACAGGTATGCTCACATACGTGTAACTGGGACACACACGTATGCTCACATGCGTGTAACTGGGACACACAAGTATGCTCACATGCGTGTAACTGGGACACACAGGTATGCTCACATGCGTGTAACTGAGACACACAGGTATGCTCACATGCGTGTAATTGGGACACACAGGTATGCTCACGTGTGTAACGGGGACACCCAGGTATGCTCACATGCTTGTAACAGGGACACACAGGTATGCTCACATGCGTGTAATTGGGACACACAGGTATGCTCACATGCGTGTAACAGGGACACACAGGTATGCTCACATGCTTGTAACAGGGACACAGGTATGCTCACATGCGTGTAACTGGGACACACTGGTATGCCCACATACGTGTAACTGGGACACACTGGTATGCCCACATGCGTGTAACTGGGACACACATGCGTGTGACTGGGTCAGACAGGTATGCTCACATGCATGTGACGGACACAGTTATGCTCACATGCGTGTAACTGGGACACACTGGTATGCCCACATGCGTGTAACTGGGACACACAAGCATGCTCACATGCGTGTAACTGGGACACAGGTATGCTCACATGCGTGTAACTGGGACACACATGTATGCTCACATGCGTGTAACTGGGAGCTGTGAAAAATGACATATGTTAACATGAATGTTATTGAGGTTAATAATACCGTAGGATCAAAGTTACTCCCAAATTCTGTGATTTTAGCTGTTTTTGTGGGGGGGTTTTCAAAAATCATCCAGATCCGAGCATGGAACCAGAACCAAAACCAAAACACGAAAAGTGCCCGCCGCTCATCTCTTCTTCTATCACATCTCAGACGCTTGTGACATTACAGAGCGGCAGCGCCACCTGCAGACCTCACAGAGGTATTACTCTTCAAGATACTGTAGGATCTGACAATTAAAATGATTAATTACATACATTTCCAGTGAGAGTGATTTCACTTAACTGAGCGTCCACCTGGAAGGGATACAGTGTCTATAAATCATATACTACCACAATCCTCACCTTCTGTCACATTAACCCTAGAAAATAAAAGAAACAGAACTTTTTCCAGGTTTATTTCCATATTATAACCAACATGAGAATGAAAATACCACTTACACAAAAACTTTATTAATTGACATATTATAATGACTATAATATAGAGATGTGCGGCTGGCACTTTTCCTGTTTTGGTTTTGATTCTAATTCCCTGCTCGTGTTTTGGTTTTGGATCTTGATGATGGGGGTCATTCCGAGTTGTTCGCTCGCAAGCGGATTTTAGCAGATTTGCTCATGCTAAGCCGCCGCCTACTGGGAGTGAATTTTAGCATCTTAATATTGCGAACGATGTATTCGCAATATTGCGATTACACACCTCGTAGCAGTTTCTGAGTAGCTTCAAACTTACTCGGCATCTGCGATCATTTCAGTGCTTGTCGTTCCTGGTTTGACGTCACAAACACACCCAGCGTTCGCCCAGACACTCCCCCGTTTCTCCGGCCACTCCTGCGTTTTTTCCGGAAACGGTAGCGTTTTTTCACACACTCCCATAAAACGGCCTGTTTCCGCCCAGTAACACCCATTTCCTGTCAATCACATTACGATCGCCAGAACGATGAAAAAGCCGTGAGTAAAAATCCTAACTGCATAGCAAATTTACTTGGCGCAGTCGCAGTGCGGACATTGCGCATGCGCATTAAGCGGAAAATCGCTGCGATGCAAGGATTTTTACCGAGCGAACAACTCGGAATGATCCCCGATGTTAGAAAAAAAAAAAAAAAAAAAGCTACAATCACAGAATTTGGGGGTAATTTTGATCCTACGGTATAATTAACCTCAATAACATTCATTTCCACTCATTTCCAGTCTATTCTGAACACCTCACAATATTGTTTTTAGGCCAAAAGTTTGCACCAAGGTGGCTGTATGACTAAGCTAAGCGACACAAGTGTGCGGCACAAACACCTGGCCCATCTAGGAGTGTCACTGCAGTGGCGGCACAAACACCTGGCCCATCCAGGAGTGGCACTGCAGTGGCGGCACAAACACCTGGCCCATCTAGGAGTGGCACTGCAGTGGCGGCACAAACACCTGGCCCATCTAGGAGTGGCACTGCAGTGGCGGCACAAACACCTGGCCCATCTAGGAGTGGCACTGCAGTGGCGGCACAAACACCTGGCCCATCTAGGAGTGGCACTGCAGTGGCGGCACAAACACCTGGCCCATCTAGGAGTGGCACTGCAGTGTCAGACAGGAGGGCAGATATCCAAAAAAAAGACTCCAAACAGCACATGATGCAAAAAAAAGAGGTGCACCGAGGTTGCTATATGACTAAGCTAAGCGACACAACCACCTGGCCCATCTAGTAGTGTCACGCAGTGGCTGAATGACGAGAGTGGGCCGCAATTGATCGGTCCACTGACAGCATTTCCAGCATGCCCCTGTCATTTTTTTTTAATTCTGCAATTGGTGGACTTATACGGCAGTACCCCAAGACTAATACAGCAGTACCCCTGGACTCATACGGCAGAGTCAGACAGGATGGCACTTTTCAAAAACTAGGCCCCAAACAGCACCTCATGCAAAGATGTAGAAGAGGTGCAATGAGGTAGCTGTATGACTAAGCCAAGCAACACAAACAATTCCCACTGGAATTATACGTCCAAATCACTGGAATTAAATGGCAAAATGGAAGTTGAGGGCTTCCATCGTCATGTGAAGCTGAACCACTAGTCATGAACATAGACCAGGGCCTCAGCCGTTCCTTGCCACTCCGTGTCGTAAATGGCATATTGGCAAGTTTATGTTTCTCCTCAGACCATTTACATTTATTTTTTTGGTTCTTTTTACTGAACTTTGGCTTTTTGGATTTTACATGCTCTCTACGATCACATTGGGCATCGGCCTCGGCAGAAGACGTTGATGGGATTTCATCGTCTATGTCATGACTAGTGGCAGCAGCTTCAGCACTAGGAGGAAGTGGTTCTTGATATTTCCCTATTTTATCCTCCAAATTTTTGTTCTCCATTATGTTTCTGGAATTATATAACAATATGCGGCACAGGAATGGCTGATGCACAGGACACTAACACTGGTCTGATACAGCACAGCAGCACTGTAAGGGACTTGTTATTATTATTATTATTATTATTATAATACAGCAGCAGCGTATCTCATCACTGGAATGACTGATGGACAGGACACTACCACTGGTCTGCACAACACAGCACCACTTTATACAGCTACACTGGATATATGGCAGCAGAGGACACCAACACTGTGACTACACTGGACTGATGCAGCACAACACAGCAGCACTGGACATATGGCAGTAAGGACACAACCACTGTGACTGGACAGATGCAGCACAACACACGGACACTGAGATAACGGAGACACGTCCTCTCTGTACACTCTCCAATGCCAGAGTGAAAATGGCGGGGACGCGCGGCTCCTTATATGGGATCCAAACCCCACGAGAATCCGACAGCGAGATCATGACGTTTTGCCTCGTTCTGGTTTCCGAGTCAGGCGGGAAAACCCGAGCTGGGCTCGGATCCAGACTCATATGGTGAAGTTTGGTACGGTTTGGTTCTCTGAGAACTGAACCCGCTCATCTCTACTATAATACCTGGTTCACATGTGTGATAATACCATATTTGCAGACTCCAGGAGAAGCCCGGATAGAAGATGCAAATAACCGCACTGGGGGCGCGGCTGGGCTCTCCACGATGTTAGGCCCGACCCTATCACTGCAAAATGGCACAAATCATGGGTCCACCGCGAGGGGATCCAGTCAGGATCTTGGCGGTCTGTATCCCAGCGGTCAAAATACTGACGCTGGAATCCTGACACTACTCGGAATGCCGACACAAGCATCTCCCAGTCCAACTGACAGGTAAGCCGCGGGGGGAAGGGAGGGTAGAGGTTAGGTTTAGGCTGTGACAGAGGGTTGGGGCTAGGCCGTAGGAAGGGGAGATAGGTTTAGTCACCCCTGGGGAGGGGTAGGCTGCGGGAAGAGGAGCTAGGTTTAGGCACCCCCGGGGATGGGTAGGCCGCAGGAAGGGGAGATAGGTTTAGTCACCCCTGGGGAGGGGTAGGCTGCAGGAAGGGGAGCTAGGTTTAGGCACCCCCGGGGATGGGTAGGCCGCAGGAAGGGGAGATAGGTTTAGTCACCCCTGGGGAGGGGTAGGCTGCGGGAAGGGGAGCTAGGTTTAGGCACCCCCGGGGATGGGTAGGCCGCAGGAAGGGGAGATAGGTTTAGTCACCCCTGGGGAGGGGTAGGCTGCGGGAAGGGGAGCTAGGTTTAGGCACCCCCGGGGATGGGTAGGCCGCAGGAAGGGGAGATAGGTTTAGTCACCCCTGGGGAGGGGTAGGCTGCGGGAAGGGGAGCTAGGTTTAGGCACCCCCGGGGATGGGTAGGCTGCGGGCAGGGGAGCTAGGTTTAGGCACGCCCGGGGAGGGGTAGGCTGCGGGAAGGGAAGCTAGGTTTAGGCACCCCCGGGAAGGGGTAGGCTGCGGGAAGGGAAGCTAGGTTTAGGCACCCCCCGGGGGATGGGTAGGCTGCGGGAAGGGGAGCTAGGTTTAGGCACGCCCGGGGAATGGGTAGGCTGCGGGAAGGGAAGCTAGGTTTAGGCACCCCCCGGGGAATGGGTAGGCTGCGGGAAGGGAAGCTAGGTTTAGGCACCCCCCGGGGAATGGGTAGGCTGCGGGAAGGGGAGCTAGGTTTAGGCACCCCCCGGGGAATGGGTAGGCTGCGGGAAGGGGAGCTAGGTTTAGGCACCCCCGGGGATGGGTAGGCTGCGGGAAGGGGAGCTAGGTTTAGGCACCCCCGGGGAGGGGTAGGCTGCGGGAAGGGGAGCTAGGTTTAGGCACCCCCCGGGGAATGGGTAGGCTGCGGGAAGGGGAGCTAGGTTTAGGCACCCCCGGGGATGGGTAGGTTGCGGGAAGGGGAGCTAGGTTTAGGCACCCCCGGGGAGGGGTAGGCTGCGGGAAGGGGAGCTAGGTTTAGGCACCCCCGGGGAGGGGTAGGCTGCGGGAAGGGGAGCTAGGTTTAGGCACCCCCGGGGAGGGGTAGGCTGCGGGAAGGGGAGCTAGGTTTAGTCACCCCCGGGGAGGGGTAGGCTGCGGGAAGGGGAGCTAGGTTTAGGCACCCCCGGGGAGGGGTAGGCTGCGGGAAGGGGAGCTAGGTTTAGTCACCCCAGGGAGGGGTAGGCTGCGGGAAGGGGAGCTAGGTTTAGGCACCCCCGGGGAGGGGTAGGCTGCGGGAAGGGGAGCTAGGTTTAGTCACCCCCGGGAAGGGGTAGGCTGCGGGAAGGGGAGCTAGGTTTAGGAACCCCGGGGATGGGTAGGCTGCGGGAAGGAGAGCTAGGTTTAGGCACCCCCGGGGATGGGTAGGCTGCGGGAAGGTGAGCTAGGTTTAGGCACCCCCGGGGAGGGGTAAGCTGCGGGAAGGGGATCTAGGTTTAGGCACCCCCGGGGATGGGTAGGCTGCGGGAAGGGGAGCTAGGTTTAGGCACCCCCGGGGATGGGTAGGCTGCGGGAAGGGGAGTTAGGTTTAGGCACCCCCGGGGAGGGGTAAGCTGCGGGAAGGGAGCTAGGTTTAGGCACCCCCGGGGAGGGGGAGGCTGCAGGAAGGGGAGATAGGTTTAGGCACCCCCGGGGATGGGTAAGCTGCGGGAAGGGGAGCTAGGTTTAGGCACCCCCGGGGAGGGGTAGGCTGCGGGAAGGGGAGCTAGGTTTAGGCACCCCCGGGGAGGGGTAGGCTGCGGGAAGGGGAGCTAGGTTTAGGCATCCCCGGGGAGGGGTAGGTTGCGGGGTTGAGGGTTAGGTTTAGGTTGTGGTGAGCGAGGGCAGGTTGGGTGGAATTCTGGAGATTTACCAACTCTTACGGGGGCCCGGTGGATACCTGAGAAATTGGGTGTTTGGCAGATCCTCCAGGAGAGAAGGTAAGTATGATTATACCCTTTTAGTAACCACTGGAACCTTATTCATGGACACAGGGCCATCTCCAGGCCTGCTAGCACCCTGAACGAGAATTTTAGGAGCGCCCCGCCTCAATGACATGTGAAGAGGAGGGCGTTACTTGCTTGTGCCTATGGCACGTGTGCTCCTGGAAAAGTAGGCATTGCCTCCTAACAAGGGTGGCCTGAAGGGGATTCTGTATCCGTATGACAGGAAGAGGGATGACTTAGAGAAGCCCCCCTGCAAATGATAAATTTGCACCTTTCCTCCAGTAAGTAAAAAAGGGTCAGTACGCGCTGTAGGCCAAAAAATAGAAACATACATAGAATTTGTCGGCAGATAAGAACCACTTGGCCCATCTAGTCTGCCCCTTATTTTTTTAATATTATTTTTTAACACTAACCTTATTTGATCCTTATTTCTTTGTAAGGATATCCTTATGTCTATCCCATGCATGTTTAAATTGCTCTACTGTCTTAGCCTCTACCACCTCTGATGGGAGGCTATTCCACTTGTCCACTACCCTTTCTGTGAAATAATTTTTCCGCAAATTTCCCCTGAACCTCCCCCCCTCCAGTCTCAGTGCATGTCCTCGTGTCCTATTGCTTCTCTTCATTTGGAGAATGTTTCCCTCCTGGACTTTGTTAAAAACCCTTCATATATTTGAAAGTTTCTATCATGTCCCCCCTTTCCCTTCTCTGCTCCAAACTATACATATTGAGATTTCTTAGTCTTTCTGGGTATGTTTTGTGATGTAGGCCATGCACCATTTTAGTTGCCCTCCTTTGTACAGTTTCTAATGTATTAATATCCTTTTGAAGATATGGCCTCCAGAACTGAATACAGTATTCTAGATGAGGCCGTACCAATGACCTATACAGTGGCATTATTACTTCTTTCTTTCTGCTGCTGATTCCCCTCCCAATGCAGCCAAGCATCTGACTAGCCTTCCTCATTGCCTTGTTACATTGCTTACCTGCTTTTAAGTCATCTGAAATAGTGACTCCTAGATCCCTTTCCTCCTCAGTAGTTTCCAGTATAGTGCCATTAATACTGTATTTAGCTTTAGGATTTTTGAGACCCAAGTGCATGATTTTGCATTTTTTGGCATTAAACTGTAATTGCCAGACTCTTGACCATTCCTCTAGTCTACCTAGATCCTCAATCATTTGTTTTACCCCACCTGGTGTGTCTACCCTGTTGCATACCTTTGTGTCATCTGCAAAAAGGAATACTTTCCCTTTAATGCCATTTGCAATGTCACCAATAAAGATATTAAAAAGCACTGGTCCAAGTACAGATCCCTGGGGTACTCCACTGGTAACATTTCCCTCCTGTGAATGCACTCCATTTACCACAACTCTCTGTTTTCTATCCTTCAACCAAGATCTTATCCATTCAATAATCCTAATATCCAATCCCAAACTTTCAAGTTTATTTAGCAATCTGCGATGTGGAACTGTGTCAAAAGCCTTACTAAAGTCTAGATAAGCTATATCCATGGCTCCACCTTTATCCATCACTTTAGTCACACAATCAAAAAAGTCAATAAGATTTGTTTGACATGATCTCCCCCCAGTGAATCCATGCTGTTTGGGATCCAGTAAATTGCCGGATTTGAGATAATCTACAACTCTTTCTTTTAAGAGTGTTTCCATCAATTTCCCTACTACTGATGTAAGACTCACTGGTCTGTAGTTGTTTGCCTCTTCCTTGCTTCCACTTTTGTGCAGTGGGACTACGTTTGCTCTTTTCCAGTCCCCTGGAATTTCTCCTGTAGCTAATGACTGGTTGAATAATTCTGTCAATGGTGCTACCAGCACCTCTTTAAGTTCTTTTAATATCCTTGGATGTATCCCATCTGGCCCCATAGATTTGTCCACTTTCAGCTTTGAGAGTTCTGTTAGGACCTTCTCCTCTGTAAATGTACTTGTTTCATTTTCCTGAATATCCCTGCAACTTAACTGTGGCCCCTTCCCCTCTCTTTCAGTAGTAAATACTGAGCAAAAATAATCATTAAGATGATCTGCTATTAAATTGTCTCCTTCAACAAGACTCCCAGTGTCCGTCTTTAGTTTTATAATTCCGCCTTTTGTTTTTCTCTTTTCGCTTATATACCTAAAAAAAAGTTTTGCCTCCTTTACCCACTGACTGGGCCATTTTCTCCTCAGCTTGTGCCTTTGCACATCTGATTACCTTCTTTATCTCCTTCTGTCTAACAAGATATATCTTTTTGTCTTCATTATTTTGTGTCTGCTTATATTTCCTAAAAGCCATCTTTTTTGCTCTCACAATATTTGCTACTTCTTTTGCAAACCACACTGGCTTCCTTTTCCTTGTGTTTTTCCTAACAGTTTTGATACAAAGGTCTGTTGCCTTCAATATTGCACATTTGAATGTTTCCCACCTCTCCTGCACTGTTTCCAAGTTCCTCCACTCTGCCAAAGAATCGCTTACACATTTTCCCATCCCTACAAAATCAGCCTTCCTAAAATCCAACACCTTTGTTTTTGTATGGGACGAGTCAGTCTCTGTCTTAATGCTGAACCATACTGCTTGATGATCACTGGATCCCAGGTTTTCACCCACTTTTACGTCCGATAATCTGTCTCCATTTGTAAGTATTAAGTCTAATATTGCGTCTTTCCGAGTGGGCTCCCTCACCAATTGGTGGAGGGATGCTCCCTGAAGGGAATTTAAAATGTTCCTACTTCTAGTGGAACTAGCAACAGACACCTCCCAGTTTACATCAGGAAGATTAAAGTCTCCCATGATTATTACCTCTCCTTTTAATGCCATTTTAGTTATGTCCTGCAATAGTTCTTGTCAAGTTCCTCTTCCTGACCTGGTGGCCTGTATATCACGCCAATACAAATAATCAACTTTTCCCCTGTTTCTATGGTCACCCAAAGGGCCTCAGTTTTTTCTTCAATACTTTGTATTAATGTAGTATTTATGGCATTTTTTACATACATTGCTACCCCTCCTCCGATTTTTCCAATTCTGTCCTTCCTAAATAAAGTATATCCCAGTATAGCTATGTCCCAGTCATGATTTTCATTGTACCATGACTCTGTAATTGCCACAATGTCTAGATCATCCCTTGTCATTATTGCAGTTAGTTCTGGGATTTTATTTCCTAAGCTCCTAGCATTTGCACACATAGCTTTTAGAGTTTTGTTTGTGCTTTTTCTGTTCCTAGCTATGTTCTTCTCTCTACCTATTTTTATTTGGTTTTGATCTGAATTATCTTCTGTTGCTGTGGATATGCTTCCTATTCCTTTTGCCTGCAGAAACAATACCTCTGTGTTGGGTGTGGTCTCATAAGGAAGAGGCATAGCCACACAATAATGCCAATTCAAATTACACCACGCAGTAGCACAATCTTATTCACATTACACCACACGTAGTGCCCTTGATTTATATTGCACCACACGCTGTAGTAGAGTACCTTTTTTATGTTATGCCACACAGCAGTACCCCTTTTATACAATGGGCCTAATTCAGATCTGTTCGCTCGCTATTTTTTGCAGCGCTGTGATCAGATAGTCGCCGCCTATAGGGGAGTGTATTTTAGCTTTGCAAGTGTGCGAACGCGTGTTCAGCCGCCCTGTACAAAAACAGCTTGTGCAGTCTCTGAGTAGCTCTGACCTTACTCACCCGCTGCAATCACATCAGCCTGTCCGGGCCTGGAATTGACGTCAGACACCCGCATTTCAAACGCTTGGACACGCCTGCGTTTTTCCAACCACTCCCAGAAAACGGACAGTTGCCACCCACAAATGCCCTCTTTCTGTCAATCACCTTGCGGTCGGCTGTGCAAATGGATTCTTAGCTAGAACCAGAGCACAGCAACGATCCGCTTTGTACAAGTACGACGCGCCTGCGCATTGCGGTGCATACGCAGTAGTTACCTGATCGCTGCGCAGCGAAAAATGCTAGCGAGCGAAATGATCTGAATTAGGCCCAATGCCCACAGTAAAAGTGCCCCTAACACATAATGCCAAAAATAGTAGTTCCACACACAATACCCACAGTAGTAATCCCCTTTACACGTAACACTCACAGTAGTAATGCCCTTTACACGTAACACTCACAGTAGTAATGCCCTTTACACGTAACACCCACAGTAGTAATGCCCTTTACACGTAACACCCACAGTAGTAATGCCCTTTACACGTAACACCCACAGTAGTAATGCCCTTTACACGTAACACCCACAGTAGTAATGCCCTTTACACGTAACACCCACAGTAGTAATGCCCTTTACACACAACACCCACAGTAGTAATGCCCTTTACACACAACACCCACAGTAGTAATGCCCTTTACACACAACACCCACAGTAGTAATGCCCTTTACACACAACACCCACAGTAGTAATGCCCTTTACACACAACACCCACAGTAGTAATGCCCTTTACACACAACACCCACAGTAGTAATGCCCTTTACACACAACACTCACAGTAGTAATGCCCTTTACACACAACACTCACCGTAGTAATGCCCTTTACACACAACACTCACAGTAGTAATGCCCTTTACACATAACACCCACAGTAGTATAAGTACCGCACATAATTCCCACAATAGTAGTGCCCAGAGGAGAGGGAGGAGGGAACCGGAGGTACCTGACATGGGAAGCTGTTCTTCATGCTGTCGGTGCTGCTGTCACATGTACAGCAACGAGTAGAGAGGAAGCGGGAGTGACCTAACACATCACTAGTCACCGCAGGTCCTGGGTCCCAACGTCCGCACCAAACCGTAGCCCAGCCACTACATCAGCCTGCGGGCTGCCAGCCCCATCAGAGTGTCCCGGCTGAGTGATGTCACACGCTGCACGCCAGCTCCTTAAGAAGAGACTGGGTGCTGCAGGGACAGGGAAGGTGATGGAGACTGGGAGGTTAGACTTGGAGGAGGCCGTGGTTGTGTGTGGAGACTGAGCGCTGCAGGGAAAGGAGACTGTGACTGAATGAGGCTGAGTCGGAGACTCAGTGACGAGTGGTGCGGCTGGGCGATGTCAGCACACATGGTAACAGCTGCCGGACTCTCTTTCCCCTACCGGTGCTTCGTCTCCAGTAAGGGAAGCAGCGCAGGGACAGAGCCGGGAGAGGGGGACACGGCTGATTGGCCGGCGCGGGTCATGTGGTGCTGTGGTCTCTCTGGCTGCAGCTGGACGCTTGGGTGTCCGCTGCAGTAGTCAGGATGGAGGAGGTCGGAGAGGGGAAGGGAGCCGGGCAGAAAAGCATAGCTTTGTGCGGATGGGCTGAAACTTGGTGTGCCCATTAAGGGAGGCGCCCTGCGCGGCCGCATGTGTCAAACGTGCCTGGAGCTGGCCCTGCATGGACAACCGATGGCCTTCCAGATTCCCCGAGAGTAAAACCGGCTGCTCATTGAGGATCTCACTAGTAGTAGGGGACGGTAATGCAAGGAATTCACCATGGTTGTAAAGGTGCTTCCCAGTGGGCTCCAGGATAAGTTGTGGGAGGACAGTAGAGAGGAGATGATGCAGAAAGTGAGCAGTAATAAGACGTGGAACACGTGTGGCATCACCGCCTTCCCAGATTAGGCCGTCCCTCCAAACTGGATGACCGATGTCTGATTCCAGGATGTTTCCTAATGCATTCACGGCAGCCATCCTGTATGTAGCAGCTGTGCAGTTATATGGTAATGCTGTAGACACTTGGAAATGTACTGAGACGCCAACCGGCAGCTTCGCAGATCCAAGCAACTGCATACAAATACATAGCAATGGTCACAGGTCCTTCCTTAATCTATGCTCTAAAAATGGCCACAGGAACGGAGATGCTGGCGCCATGTATTCTGCATACTGGGTCGCAGTTACAGTGCATCAAGAAAGTATTCACAGCGCTTCACTTTTTTCCACATTTTGTTATTCCACATTTTGTTATGTTACATCCTTATTCCAAACTGGAATAAATTCAAAATTCTACACACAATACCAAATGACAACGTAAAAAAGTTTTTTTTTTTAGATTTTTGCAAATATCTTAAAAATAAAAATCACATGTACATAAGTATTCACAGCCTTTGCTCAATACTTTGTTGATGCACCTTTGGCAGCAATTACAGCCTCAAGTCTTTTTGAATATGATGCCACAAGCTTGGCACACCTATCTTTGGGCAGTTTCGCCCATTCCTCTTTGCAGCACCTCTCAAGCTCTATCAGGTTGGATGGGAAGCGTCGGTGCCATTTTCAGATCTCTCCAGAGATGTTCAATCGGATTCAAGTCTGGGCTCTGGCTGGGCCACTCAAGGACATTCACAGAGTTGACAAAGTGGGATTGTATCTGCACACACACAATTTTATTATACCAGATTAGGAACTATATAGAGCTCCGAAAAATGACCCCTATTGCATTTAGGTATTCACCATTATTTGTGGGGGTGCTATCGACTACAGCTAAAATTAATCAACAGGAGAAAAAGAAAAGAGGACTGTATTGTCGATGCACAAAAAGAAGGGTGACCTAATTATCACAACCTTATGAGAAAATTCCTAAAATTTTACTTTTATTGGTGTCGGTGTCGAATTAAAATAGTGTGACGATAACTAACACACAAACTACAAGTATAGACGAAACATAGAGGTTAAAATCAAGACATATACAACATATACCACAGGTGCAATGAAATAATAAATGTGATTAAAGATTAAAATTATGTGTCCGCGTGTCTGTTCTTATGTCCAATTATGTAGTATTGCTCACAATCTTCACTCAGTCTGATAATCGTTGTCAGTAGTTGGTCTTCCTATATCACATGACCATTTGTCAGTATCTACAATGTCATGAATATCCCACTCCTATGTTTATAATTATAGCTGACAATATAATTCCAATAGTGTCTGTAATATCCACACTGTGTAAATCTTATATTATAGGCATAAAGATCTGTCTTGTTCCCCACTCCCAATGAAGTACTTTCATCACACTTGAATGGGTCCCACTCAGTCTGGACTATTTTATGTCCTAATATGCAACCTTGTTAGGGTGGAATATCATTTACTGTATATATATCATTTATTCAGTACTAGATGCATCTTTCCTGAGCCTTCTAAGGAGCATTCATTGAAAATGCAGGTTGGATTCTTCTGCCTGAGAAATGGCACATACAATATATTGATTGGTGCTTGTGTGTGGATTATTGTTATGGACAGTGCTAGTAGGCTACAGTATACCAGTATTTATATGTAATTATATTTAATGTGCTCTTGGTTTTAATGAGACTCCCTGTAATCATGTAGGGCAATTATATCAGAAATCATGCCATTTCCTATAGTGAGTGAATACTTTCCTCACACTTCAATGTAAATGTTATAGATGTACAGCAGTATACTATATTCTAGTGCCCCTCTTAAAGATGGCACCTCCTGTATTACCAGACTCAATATATCTGGGTTAGAGAGGGATAATTATGTCCCTTGTCAATTATAGGTAACCAGCTAGTTATTAATAGTAAATTATACAATGTTGGCTTATATTACTACCTCTAGAGATGTATACATACTAAATTAGCTGTGCTGATTATTTCTCAAAAGGCACATGTTCTGAGGTATTCCTTATATCAATATACCTGCTGCAAGAGTTAATATTGAAACACTTGATCTATTGGCATTTATTAAATTATATCATAAGTGTCTCCACATGCCTTTTGGATTATAGGTAACCAAACAATTGTAAGTTATGAATAAAACATTGCTGCCTCTAGAAATATAGATGTGCTAACTTGTCTGTGCTGATAATTCTCAAACAGCCCAGATTCTGAGGTATTTCTAATGATGTTCATGTATCTGCTGCACAGATTGATACTGTAACGTTTAATCTATTGGCATTGGTTAGATTGTATCATGGGGGGTCATTCCGAGTTGTTCGCTCGCAAGTGGATTTTAGCAGATTTGCACACGCTAAGCCGCCGCCTACTGGGAGTGAATCTTAGCATCTTAAAATTGCGAACGATGTATTCGCAATATTGCGATTACACACCTCGTAGCAGTTTCTGAGTAGCTTCAGACTTACTCGGCTTCTGCGATCATTTCAGTGCTTGTCGTTCCTGGTTTGACGTCACAAACACTCCCAGCGTTCGGCCAGACACTCCCCCGTTTCTCCGGCCACTCCTGCGTTTTTTCCGGAAACGGTAGCGTTTTTTCCCACACGCCCATAAAACGGCCTGTTTCCGCCCAGTAACACCCATTTCCTGTCAATCACATTACGATCGCCAGAACGATGAAAATGCCGTGAGTAAAATTCCTAAGTGCATAGCAAATTTACTTGGCGCAGTCGCAGTGCGGACATTGCACATGCGCATTAAGCGGAAAATCGCTGCGATGCAAAGATTTTTACAGAGCGAACAACTCGGAATGACCCCCATACATGTCTCCTCATGACTAACAGGTGGCCTAAAGAATTAGCTATGAGACATTGTTGCATTTCAGTCTGTGTAAACCACAGCACTATTAATTACTGCTTTCTCACTGACATAGACAGACTGACTGTGTCTACTGAATTAACACACTATCACTTCATGGAAATACAGATCTCTATCAGTAATTAGTCCGTCTGCCTCCTATTCAGTGCTGCAGATGCTATTGGAATCTAACTAATCACATAATCAGAACTAGTTATACATTGAATTCATATATGAGCAAGGACATAGACTGACACGCGGACACACGCTACCCACACGCGTGTTTCGCCGTTACTCTGACAGCTTCGTCAGGGCTGAACTAGAATGCCTCTCCTGGCATGATATTTGAGCTATTGCCGTTGGCCAATCAGTGTGATCTAACTGATCACGTGTGATTACTAGCCAATCGCTGTGCCCCATTGGCGGTCACATGCTCCATACAGCCAATCACAGGATACTTTGGTCTCCGTGGTAACGGCTGGTAGCCGCGTCGCGTTCCCGGACACTACTGATTGTCCGTGCCCCTTCCTCTGTATAGTAGTAATTTTGTTGAAGTATTCATATACTTTATTTGGATAGAACAATCCGTCCTTTGATGTCCCTAATTCTGCTTGTTTAATCCAGTTTGAAACATTGGGTGTTGTTCTTCTCACATGATATATGTATGCTCCTGCTTGAGGTACTATTATTGGTATACATGTCCAGCGTCAGTATTACCCTGTACTCTGTATAATATATACACTCTCTAGGTTCTACTGAATATATACTTAGATATAGATCGCAGGTTCCTGGTCCTTCCAGAAGTATAATCATTACCTCATAATTGCTATCATAATGCTAAAAGCTTATCTGTAACAAGTAAGTGTATATAGAGAGTAGAAAATGATCACAGAATTTCATCCATTATATGGTATTGGTCATTTGCTAAATGCAATATGGCAAATAGATAAATATATCAATAAAGAGTCATCAAATTAATTGTGAATCACCCATATATGGGTGTCCTATCATACATATTCATCACATATGTCCCATTGATTTTAAGGAGTAGAGACTATTACCTCCTACTTTATACTGTTAATTATGTACATGGGGGCCATGATGATATTATTTATATTATATAGATATATACTTTGAGGTACTCTGTTAGTGATACTAGGTGTTAATGAGAAGTGAGGTCCTTATTACATATGGGAAAAATCAGGATTTTGGTACTTACCGATAAATCCCTTTCTCCGATTCCACAGGGGCCACTGGAGCGTAGTTACAATGGGGAAATAGTAGGCAGTAATTGGGAGCTGGCACTTTAAAAAATTCTAACCCTGTGGCTAGCTCCTCCCCTACTATCTCCCCTCCAAGCCAGTCTACGTAAAACTGTGCCCGAGGAGAGCTGGAAAAAAACCAAACCTTAAGGTAGAGGAGGTTAATGACGCCCTGTAAACCAGGATAACCCAAACTAAACCTGGAACAGAACCTGACAAAAACCAGGCTAGCCTGAACTCAACAAGCAGTCATATGGTGACCTGCAAACCGTTAAGCAAAAAACAAGGAGGAACAGCGCTGGGCGGGCGTCCAGTGGCCCCTGTGGAATCGGAGAAAGGGATTTATCGGTAAGTACCAAAATCCTGATTTCTCCTTCATCCACTAGGGGCCACTGGAGCGTAGTTACAATGGGGACGTCCCAGAGCTCCCAGAACGGGTGGGAGAGCGCTGAGAGTCCTGTAAAACCGCTCGGCCAAAGTGAGATGCAGAGGCCGCAAAAGTGTCAAACTTGTAGAATTTGACAAACGTATGACGGCCGGACCAAGTAGCCGCCCGACATAAAGTAGTCATAGAGACCCCCCGGGCAGCCGCCCAAGAAGGTCCCACAGAGCGTGTGGAGTGTGCTGAAATGGAAGATGGAGGTTCCCGAGAAGTCGCCAAATAAGCTTGTCTGATGGTCAGTCGAATCCATCGAGACAAGGTCTGCTTAGAGGCCGGCCAACCACGGCGGGCAGCGTCGTACAGCACAAATAAGGAATCAGACTTCCGAATAGCCGAAGTCCTATCCACATAGATCTTGAGCGCTCTTACAACGTCCAATGATCTCGCATCCGGAGAGTCCCCCGAGAGGGCCGGGACGACAAGCGGCTGATTGATGTGAAAATCAGACACCACTTTAGGTAGAAAGGGTACGAAGCTCGGCCCTATCCGCATGAAACACCAGGTAAGGGGACCTGCAAGAGAGAGCCCCCAGTTCCGACACCCGTCTAGCTGAAGCCAGCGCCAGGTGTGATATTTTATCTCTACTGATTCCAGGGGCTCAAACAATGAAGACTGCAGAAAGGACAGGACAAGACTGAGGTCCCATGGCGCTGTCGGAGGACGGAAGGGAGGCTGTATTCGAAGAACCCCTTGAAAGAAGGTCTGAACCTCAGGCAGCAAGGCTAACCTTTTCTGGAAGTAAACCGAAAGAGCAGAGACCTGCACTTTTAGTGAGCCCAGTCTTAGGCCTGCTGAAAAACCCGCCTGCAAAAAACGGAGAAGACGGGCTAAGCTATACACGGAAGGAGAAAATTCTCGACGTTCACACCATGCTACATAAGCCTTCCAAATGCGGTAGTAGTGAGAAGATGTAACCGACTTTCTAGCCCGAAGCATAGTAGGTATAACTGTACGAGGAATCCCCTTCCTTGTCAAGATGGCTTTCTCAACAGCCACGCCGTCAAACGTAGCCTGCGTAAGTCTGGATAACAAAAAGGACCCTGTTGTAGAAGGTCGTCTCGTAGTGGTAGGGTCCAAGGCTCGGCCACCGACAACAGATGTAGAGTGGAGTACCAAACCCTGCGTGGCCAATCCGGAGCCACCAGGAGAACCAGAGTGTCTTCTCTCTTGATGCGTTGCAGAACCTTCGGCAACAGCGGGAAAGGAGGAAAGAGGTAAACGAACTGGAAATTCCAAGGAGCCGTGAGAGCATCCACGTCCGCCGCCTCCGGGTCCCTCGTCCGAGAGTAGTAAAGAGGCAACTGATGGTTCAGGCGGGACGCCATGAGGTCGATCTGTGGTTTTCCCCACCGGCGGACCAGTTGCCAAAACACCTGGGGATGTAGTGACCATTCTCCCGGGTGCATGTCCTGCCGGCTTAGATAGTCGGCTTCCCAACTGTCCACTCCCGGAATGAATATTGCCGAGAAGGACAGAGCATACTTCTCCGCCAAGAGAAGGATGTTGGTGACTTCCCTCATCGCTGCGCGGCTGCGAGTGCCGCCCTGACGGTTGATGTATGCTACCGTCGTGGCGTTGTCGGACTGAACTCTGACCGCTCGACCTCGCAGGAGGTGATGTGCCTGCAGCAGGGCGTTGTACACCGCCCTTAGTTCGAGGATGTTTATGGGGAGAGCGGATTCGTGGATTGACCAGCGCCCCTGAAACTGATGTCCCAGGGTCACTGCCCCCCAGCCTCGCAGACTGGCGTCCGTGGTGAGGAGAGTCCAATCCCATATGCCGAACCGTCTTCCTTCCAACAGATGGGTCGATTGGAGCCACCAGAGCAGCGATGACCGTGCCTTTGGAGATAGCGTCACCCGCTGATGAAGGAACAGATGAGATCCTGACCATTGATTTAGAAGACACAGTTGAAACGGTCGAGAGTGGAAGCGACCGTACGGAAGAGCCTCGAACGCTGCTACCATCTTTCCCAGCAGGCGAATGCACAGATATACTGACACCCGACGGTGTTGAAGGACCAATCTTACCAGTGTCTGCAGAGAAAGTATCTTGTCCCGCGGAAGGAAAACCCTCTGATGGACTGTGTCGAGAATCATTCCCAGAAACAACAGCCGTTGTGAGGGGCATAAGTGAGACTTCGGAAAATTCAGGACCCACCCGTGTCGGATCAGAAGGTCCTGTGTCATCCGGATATTCTGAAGTAACCGTTCTGCTGAGCTTGCTTTTATTAGCAGATCGTCCAGATAGGGAACAATTGTCACACCCTGCTTCCGAAGCAGGGCCATCATGACCGCCATGATCTTTGTGAACACTCTGGGAGCAGAAGAGAGACCGAAAGGAAGGGCCTGGAACTGTAAATGAGCGTCCTGTATTGCGAACCGGAGAAAAGCCAGGTGAGGAGGCCAAATGGGAACATGTAAGTATGCGTCCTTGATGTCTAAGGATGCCAGAAACTCGTCTTTTTCCAACCCCGCAATAACAGACTGGAGGGACTCCATCTTGAACTTGAACACCTTCAAATACGGATTGAGATCTTTCAAGTTCAGGATTGGTCTGACTGAGCCGTCCGGCTTCGGTACTAGAAACAGGCTTGAGTAATAGCCCTGTTTTCGATGATGCGAGGGAACAGGGATCACAACCCTTGCAGACAGAAGCTTCTGGACCACGGTTTGTAAGGCAACTCCCCGGTTGTCGGAAACTGGCAAACCCGTGGTAAAGAACCGCTGGGGTGGTTGTTCCTGAAAAACGAGCTTGTAACCGCAAGTGATGAGATCCCGGACCTAAGCATCTGGGCAGGACTGTATCCAGACCTCCTTGAAATCCCACAAACGAGCTCCCACCCTGTGATCTCCCAGGTGGGAGGGAAGCCCGTCATGCGGTGGCAGTACCAGAAGACTTAACGTCTGACTGGGCTGAGGCTGCGGAACCTCTACCCCTGCCGCCGCCTCTACCTCTATGGCCACGGAAGGTAGAAGCTCCACCCCTGGCCTGTCCTCGAAACCTGGAAGGGGCACGAAAGGATCGAAAAGAGGACCCCTATATGGTCTGCGAGCGGCTGGAGCAGCAGAAGGAAGATAAGCCGACCTACCCCCCGTGGCCGTAGAGATCCAGGCATCCAGATCCTTACCAAACAGAAACTCCCCCGTAAAGGGTAACGCCTCTGCCGCCCTTTTGGATTCCGTATCCGCATGCCAATGCCAGGAGCCATAGCGCTCTGCGGGCCGCAATTGTTAAAGCGGAAATTCTAGCTCCGAGAACACCTATGTCCTTGGACGCTTCGCAAAGATAAAGGGCTGATTCACGGATGTGTTCTGCCAAGTCTATCAATTGATCCGCCGGTAATTCGTCAGGAATTCCAGAGGACAATTGTTCCGCCCAAGCTTCGATCGCCTTGTTGACCCAACAACCTACCTGCGCCGGGCGCTGCAAAACCCCTGCCGCAGAGTAAATATTCTTTAAGGTAGACTCCAACTTCCTATCTGACGCCTCCTTAAGTGAAGTTGCCCCCGGAACAGGCAGGACCGTCTTTTTGGACAGATGAGACACCGAAGGATCCACGATCGGCGAGTTCTCATAGCGCGTTCTGCTACCTGCGGGAAAAGGATAGGAAGACAACATTTTTCTTGATACCTGAAATTTCGCGTCTGGATGCTTCCAGGCTGTTGTTATAAGCGCATCCAGCTCCTCCGAAACTGGAAAAGTCACTGGCAGGTATTGGTCGGTGCTAAACCTTGAAGGGCGTAAGGTGTCTTCCGTCTCCTCCACCTGTAAGACTGAGCGAATAGCAGTAATAAGAGCCTCTATACCCTGAGCTACTGGTTCAGAGTCCTCATATACCTGATTGTCAGTATCCTGGATATCCACATCCTGTATATCCTGCACATCTAACCCCGCCTCATCTAATTGAGGCATATCATCATCAAAGTCCTGTAACACAGAGGCTAGCAATCTCTTTTTTGCAGCCTGTTGGGGGGGGCTAAAGGACGGGGCTTGGGAAGGTATTACAGCCCTGGAAAGCCCTTCCACTGACTTTGCCAATGAGACTGCCCATGCAGGTTCTGGCGCCGGTACCGGGACAAGCTGTCGGAACCGGGCCGCCTCTCTATCTTCCCGAGAGGCTTTAAGCTCCCCAGTCAGCAGGGACATCACCTCTGTGAGCTGTGTCGACCATGTCGGGGCGCTCTGGGGTTCTGAGGAGGGCTGAGCTGATGGCTGTGACTCCTCACCTAAAACCTGACCCTGCTTTTGTGCTGCCTTGGAGCCTTTGGTGGTCATGGCAGCACCTAAACTTGATACCCTTCCCCCACAGGAAAACAGCTATAGGGAGAATGGGAGGGAGGGGAGGGAGGGGAGGGAAGCAGGGAAAAGAATGCAGCCACAGCAGCCGATCTGTCCTGCACGATACTGTGTGCAGTGACAGGCTGCAATAAACAAATAGTGTACCTGCAGTGCCCCCGAGTGCCCCCCTTCCCCACTGTAACTGCTCTTGTGTGGTCGCGTGGCCTCCGTCCCGCGCTGCTGCTCACAGGAAAAGAACGGGTCCCCAGCGTGCGCTACTTCCGGGCGCGCAGAGCGGGATTAAGCCCCGCCCCCCTCCTTGACGGCGCCAAATTTAAAACTCCTTATGTCGGATCCCTGTAGCGGCTGTGAGCCGCGCTGGCGGGGATCCGAGCAGTGAGGAGAGCGGGCGGCTGGCGGGCGGGCGAGCGGGAGCGCGGCACAGCGCTGTTACTTTTTTTTTTTTTTTTAATAAATAAAAATGATTAATAATAATCCGAGGGGGGGTTGTTAGGGTGCTGTAGGGGTGTTCTGTCACTGTCCCCCTGTAGTCACCAATAATAAAATTAATTCTTCAGAACCCCCCTGTCACCCCTTCATCCCAACACTCTGGGTGGGGGGGATATACACACCTTTCAGTGGTGGAGGGTGGCCCCGACACACGCCGCTCGCAGCGGTGTCCGGCCGTCAGATACTCACCGCTGCCGTAATCTTCTGCTGGATGGAGTGGTCCCGACACGTGCCGCACGCAGCGGTGTCCGCCAACTCAGGAGAGCTCAGTGTCTCCCTCAGCCGGGGCCCATCCCGAGCCGCACGCAGCTGCGATGGGACCCCGCCGGCAGCTCCCACGGTGCAGACTGGCAGTGGCAGAGCTGCCAGTCTGTGCGTGTGTGTGAAGAAAAATAAAATAATAAAGAAAAAAGAAAAAAATTCTTCAGCTAAACCCAAGTGAACCAGCTCACCTCGGGCACTAAACTAAGACTGGCTTGGAGGGGAGATAGTAGGGGAGGAGCTAGCCACAGGGTTAGAATTTTTTTAAAGTGCCAGCTCCCAATTACTGCCTACTATTCCCTATTGTAACTACGCTCCAGTGGCCCCTAGTGGATGAAGGAGAAAATAATAAGAATTTACTTACCGATAATTCTATTTCTCGGAGTCCGTAGTGGATGCTGGGGTTCCTGAAAGGACCATGGGGAATAGCGGCTCCGCAGGAGACAGGGCACAAAAAGTAAAGCTTTTCCAGATCAGGTGGTGTGCACTGGCTCCTCCCCCTATGACCCTCCTCCAGACTCCAGTTAGGTACTGTGCCCGGACGAGCGTACACAATAAGGGAGGATTTTGAATCCCGGGTAAGACTCATACCAGCCACACCAATCACACCGTACAACTTGTGATCTAAACCCAGTTAACAGTATGATAACAGAGGAGCCTCTGAAAGATGGCTCCCTAAACAATAACCCGAATTAGTTAACAATAACTATGTACAAGTATTGCAGATAATCCGCACTTGGGATGGGCGCCCAGCATCCACTACGGACTCCGAGAAATAGAATTATCGGTAAGTAAATTCTTATTTTCTCTATCGTCCTAGTGGATGCTGGGGTTCCTGAAAGGACCATGGGGATTATACCAAAGCTCCCAAACGGGCGGGAGAGTGCGGATGACTCTGCAGCACCGAATGAGAGAACTCCAGGTCCTCCTTTGCCAGGGTATCAAATTTGTAGAATTTTACAAACGTGTTCTCCCCTGACCACGTAGCTGCTCGGCAGAGTTGTAATGCCGAGACCCCTCGGGCAGCCGCCCAAGATGAGCCCACCTTCCTTGTGGAATGGGCCTTAACAGATTTAGGCTGTGGCAGGCCTGCCACAGAATGTGCAAGTTGAATTGTGTTACAAATCCAACGAGCAATCGACTGCTTAGAAGCAGGCGCACCCAACTTGTTGGGTGCATACAGTATAAACCAGGGACGTGCGGTGAGCTAAATGGCTCAGGAGGCACTGGCTGACCCCAGAGCCAGATTTACATGCAATATATGAGCCAAAGGGTACATCTGGGCATTATACACAGGTGCAGCATTATAAACACCTGGAAATTTGGTGAGTTTTGATCTGAGATGTGCGGAGAAGATAAGCAGGTGAGGCACTGCCTCACCTGCCATAGACTTTTTACCCCAGAGTTTGGGCTATAAAAATTACTAGAATAATGCAAAGAAGATATTTCAAACAAATTATTAGTATTTTTCATATACTTTATTCAGTCAAAACTCTGGTTTAAACGTAAGTATGACAGGAAAGGCTCTGCCTCACCTGCCTCACCCCACCGCACGTCACTGGTATAAACAGCGAGTCAGATTTTCTGACTCCAGCCGTCCTTGAAATGTATATTTTTAAAGCTCTGACAACGTCCAACAACTTGGAGTCCTCCAAGTCGCTTGTAGCCGCAGGCACTACCATAGGCTGGTTCAGGTGAAACGCTGATACCACCTTAGGGAGAAAATGCGGACGCGTCCGCAGCTCTGCCCTATCCGAATGGAAAATTAAATAAGGGCTTTTATAAGATAAAGCCGCCAGTTCAGATACTCTCCTGGCGGACGCCAGGGCCAGTAACATAGTCACTTTCCATGTGAGATATTTCAAATCCACATTTTTTAGTGGTTCAAACCAATGGGATTTGAGGAAATCTAAAACTACATTTAGATCCCACAGTGCCACCGGAGGCACCACAGGAGGCTGTATATGCAGTACTCCTTTGACAAAAGTCTGGACCTCAGGAACTGAGGCCAATTCTTTTTGGAAGAATATTGACAGGGCCGAAATTTGAACCTTAATAGATCCCAATTTGAGACCCATAGACAATCCTGATTGCAGGAAATGTAGGAAACGACCCAGTTGAAATTCCTCCGTCGGAGCACTCCGTTCCTCGCACCACGCAACATATTTCCGCCAAATGCGGTGATAATGCTTCGCGGTGACTTCCTTTCTAGCCCTAATCAAGGTAGGAATGACTTCTTCTGGAATGCCTTTTCCTTTTAGGATCTGGCGTTCAACCGCCATGCCGTCAAACGCAGCCGCGGTAAGTCTTGGAATAGACACGGTCCCTGCTGAAGCAGGTCCTGTCTTAGAGGTAGAGGCCACGGATCGTCCGTGACCATCTCTTGAAGTTCCGGGTACCAAGACCTTCTTGGCCAATCCGGAGCCACTAGTATCGTTCTTACTCCGCTTTGCCGTATGATTCTCAATACCTTTGGTATGAGAGGCAGAGGAGGAAACACATACACCGACTGGTACACCCAAGGTGTTACCAGCGCGTCCACAGCTATTGCCTGCGGATCTCTTGACCTGGCGCAATACCTGTCCAGTTTTTTGTTGAGGCGAGACGCCATCATGTCCACCATTGGTCTTTCCCAACGGTTTATTAGCATGTGGAAAACTTCTGGATGAAGTCCCCACTCTCCCGGGTGAAGATCGTGTCTGCTGAGGAAGTCTGCTTCCCAGTTGTCCACTCCCGGGATGAACACTGCTGACAGTGCTATCACGTGATTCTCCGCCCAGCGAAGGATCCTGGCAGCTTCTGCCATTGCACTCCTGCTTCTTGTGCCGCCCTGTCTGTTTACATGGGCGACTGCCGTGATGTTGTCCGACTGGATCAACACCGGTCTTCCTTGAAGCAGAGGTTCCGCCTGGCTTAGAGCATTGTAGATTGCTCTTAGTTCCAGAATGTTTATGTGAAGAGACTTTTCCAGGCTCGACCACACTCCCTGGAAGTTTCTTCCTTGTGTGACTGCTCCCCAGCCTCTCAGGCTGGCGTCCGTGGTCACCAGGATCCAATCCTGTATGCCGAATCTGCGGCCCTCCAATAGATGAGCCCTCTGCAACCACCACAGAAGAGATACCCTTGTCCTTGGAGACAGGGTTATCCGCAGGTGCATCTGAAGATGCGTGCATTGATGTACAGACACCTTTCCTGGTTTTAGGAGATTCCTGACCAGGTCGGATAACTCCTTGGCTTTTTCCTCGGGAAGAAAAACCTTTTTCTGAACCGTGTCCAGAATCATCCCTAGGAACAGCAGACGAGTTGTCGGCATTAATTGGGATTTTGGAATATTCAGAATCCATCCGTGCTGCTTTAGCACCTCTTGAGATATTGCTAATCCCATCTCTAGCTGTTCTCTGGACCTTGCCCTTATTAGGAGATCGTCCAAGTATGGGATAATTAATACGCCTTTTCTTCGAAGAAGAATCATCATCTCGGCCATTACCTTTGTAAAGACCCGAGGTGCCGTGGACAAACCAAACGGCAGCGTCTGAAACTGATAGTGACAGTTTTGTACAACGAACCTGAGGTACCCCTGGTGTGAGGGGTAAATTGGAACGTGGAGATACGCATCCTTGATGTCCAAGGATACCATAAAGTCCCCTTCTTCCAGGTTCGCTATCACTGCTCTGAGTGACTCCATCTTGAACTTGAACTTCTTTATGTACAGGTTCAAGGACTTCAGATTTAGAATAGGCCTTACCGAGCCATCCGGCTTCGGTACCACAAATAGAGTGGAATAATACCCCTTCCCTTGTTGTAGAAGAGGTACCTTGACTATCACCTGCTGAGAGTACAGCTTGTGAATGGCTTCCAAAACCGTCTCCCTTTCGGAAGGGGACGTTGGTAAAGCAGACTTCAGGAAACGGCGAGGTGGATCTGTCTCTAATTCCAACCTGTACCCCTGAGATATTATCTGCAGGATCCAGGGATCTACCTGCGAGTGAGCCCACTGCGCGCTGTAATTTTTGAGACGACCTCCCACCGTCCCCGAGTCCGCTTGAGAAGCCCCAGCGTCATGCTGAGGCTTTTGTAGAAGCGGGGGAGGGCTTCTGTTCCTGGGAAGGAGCTGCCTGTTGCAGTCTCTTCCCCTTTCCTCTGCCTCGTGGCAGATATGAATAGCCCTTTGCTCTCTTATTTTTAAAGGAACGAAAGGGCTGCGGTTGAAAAGTCGGTGCCTTTTTCTGTTGGGGAGTGACTTGAGGTAGAAAGGTGGATTTCCCGGCTGTAGCCGTGGCCACCAAATCTGATAGACCGACTCCAAATAACTCCTCCCCTTTATACGGCAAAACTTCCATATGCCGTTTTGAGTCCGCATCGCCTGACCACTGTCGCGTCCATAAACTTCTTCTGGCCGAAATGGACATAGCACTTACCCGTGATGCCAGTGTGCAGATATCCCTCTGTGCATCACGCATATAAAGAAATGCATCCTTTATTTGCTCTAAAGACAGTAAAACATTTTCCCTATCCAGGGTATCAATATTTTCAATCAGGGACTCTGACCAAACTACCCCAGCACTGCACATCCAGGCAGTCGCTATAGCTGGTCGTAGTATAACACCTGCATGTGTGTATATACTTTTTTGGATATTTTCCATCCTCCTATCTGATGGATCTTTAAGTGCGGCCGTCTCAGGAGAAGGTAACGCCACTTGTTTAGATAAGCGTGTTAGCGCCTTGTCCACCCTAGGAGGTGTTTCCCAGCGCTCCCTAACCTCTGGCGGGAAAGGGTATAATGCCAATAATTTCTTTGAAATTATCAGCTTTTTATCAGGGGCAACCCACGCTTCATCACATACATCATTTAGTTCTTCTGATTCAGGAAAAACTATAGGTAGTTTTTTCACACCCCACATAATACCCTGTTTAGTGGTACCTGTAGTATCAGCTAAATGTAACGCCTCCTTCATTGCCAAAATCATATAACGTGTGGCCCTACTGGAAAATACGGTTGATTCGTCACCGTCACCACTGGAATCAGTGCCTGTGTCTGGGTCTGTGTCGACCGACTGAGGCAAAGGGCGTTTTACAGCCCCTGACGGTGTTTGAGGCGCCTGGACAGGCACTAATTGATTGTCCGGCCGCCTCATGTCGTCAAACGACTGCTTTAGCGTGTTGACACTATCCCGTAATTCCATAAATAAAGGCATCCATTCTGGTGTCGACCCCCTAGGAGGTGACATCCCCATATTTGGCAATTGCTCCGCCTCCACACCAATATCGTCCTCATACATGTCGACACACACGTACCGACACACAGCAGACACACAGGGAATGCTCTAAACGAAGACAGGACCCACTAGCCCTTTGGGGAGACAGAGGGAGAGTCTGCCAGCACACACCAAAAAGCGCTATATATGACAGGGATAGCCTTATAATAAGTGCTCCCTTATAGCTGCTTTATATATATCAAGATATTGCCATTAAATTTGCCCCCCCTCTCTGTTTTACCCTGTTTCTGTAGTGCAGTGCAGGGGAGAGACCTGGGAGCCGTCCTGACCAGCGGAGCTGTGAGAGGAAATGGCGCCGTGTGCTGAGGAGATAGGCCCCGCCCCTTTTTCGGCGGGCTCGTCTCCCGCTATTTTGTGAATACAGGCAGGGGTTAAATATCTCCATATAGCCTCTGGGGGCTATATGTGAGGTATTTTTAGCCTTTATATAGGTTTACATTTGCCTCCCAGGGCGCCCCCCCCCAGCGCCCTGCACCCTCAGTGACTGCGTGTGAAGTGTGCTGAGAGGAAAATGGCGCACAGCTGCAGTGCTGTGCGCTACCTTTAGAAGACTGCAGGAGTCTTCAGCCGCCGATTCTGGACCTCTTCTTACTTCAGCATCTGCAAGGGGGCCGGCGGCGCGGCTCCGGTGACCATCCAGGCTGTACCTGTGATCGTCCCTCTGGAGCTGATGTCCAGTAGCCAAGAAGCCAATCCATCCTGCACGCAGGTGAGTTCACTTCTTCTCCCCTCTGTCCCTCGTTGCAGTGATCCTGTTGCCAGCAGGAATCACTGTAAAATAAAAAACCTAAGCTAAACTTTCTCTAAGCAGCTCTTTATGAGAGCCACCTAGAATTGCACCCTTCTCGGCCGGGCACAAAAATCTAACTGGAGTCTGGAGGAGGGTCATAGAGGGAGGAGCCAGTGCACACCACCTGATCTGGAAAAGCTTTACTTTTTGTGCCCTGTCTCCTGCGGAGCCGCTGTTCCCCATGGTCCTTTCAGGAACCCCAGCATCCACTAGGACGATAGAGAAAAGAATTTACTTACCGATAATTCTATTTCTCGTAGTCCGTAGTGGATGCTGGGAACTTCGTAAGGACCATGGGGAATAGCGGCTCCGCAGGAGACTGGGCACAAAAAGAAAGCTTTAGGACTACCTGGTGTGCACTGGCTCCTCCCCCTATGACCCTCCTCCAAGCCTCAGTTAGGATACTGTGCCCGGACGAGCGTACACAATAAGGAAGGATTTTGAATCCCGGGTAAGACTCATACCAGCCACACCAATCACACCGTACAACTTGTGATATGAAACCCAGTTAACAGCATGATAACAGAGGAGCCTCTGAATAGATGGCTCACAACAAGAACCCGATTAGTTAACAATAACTATGTACAAGTATTGCAGACAATCCGCACTTGGGATGGGCGCCCAGCATCCACTACGGACTACGAGAAATAGAATTATCGGTAAGTAAATTCTTATTTTCTCTGACGTCCTAGTGGATGCTGGGAACTCCGTAAGGACCATGGGAATTATACCAAAGCTCCCAAACGGGCGGGAGAGTGCGGATGACTCTGCAGCACCGAATGAGAGAACTCCAGGTCCTCCTCAGCCAGGGTATCAAATTCATAGAATTTTGCAAACGTGTTTTCCCCTGACCAAGTAGCTGCTCGGCAAAGTTGTAAAGCCGAGACCCCTCGGGCAGCCGCCCAAGATGAGCCCACCGTCCTTGTGGAATGGGCTTTTATTGATTTAGGCTGCCGTAATCCTACCGCAGAATGCGCCAGCTGAATAGTGCTACAAATCCAGCGCGCAACAGACTGCTTAGAAGCAGGAGCACCCAGCTTGTTGGGTGCCATCAGGATAAATAGCGAGTCAGTTTTCCTGACTCCAGCCGTCCTGGAAAAATAAAATTTTCAGGGCCCTGACTACGTCCAGCAACTTGGAATCCTCCAAGTCCCTAGTAGCCGCAGGCACAATAGGTTGGTTCAAGTGAAAACCTGAGACCACCTTCGGGAGAAACTGAGGACGAGTCCTCAACTCTGCCCTATCCATATAGAAAATCAGATAAGGGCTTTTACATGACAAAGCCGCCAATTCTGACACACGCCTGGCCAAGGCCAACAGCATGACCACTTTCCACGCGAGATACTTTAGCTCCATGGTTTTAAGTGGCTCAACCAATGCGACTTTTAGGAAATCCAACACCACGTTGAGATCCAAAAAGTGCCACAGGAGGCACAAAAGGAGGCTGAATATGTAGTACTCCTTTAACCAAAGTCTGAACTTCAGGCAGTGAAGCCAGTTCTTTCTGGAAGAAAATCGACAGAGCCGAAATCTGGACCTTGATGGACCCCAATTTGAGGCCCAAACGTCACCCCTGCTTGCAGGAAGTGCAGGAATCGACATAGTTGAAATTCCCCCCGTCGGGGCCTTCATGGCCTCCCACCAAGCAACAAATTTTCGCCAAACGCGGCGATAATGTCTTGCGGTGACATCCTTCCTGGCTATGATCAGGGTAGGGATGACTTCCTTCGGAATACCCTTTTCCTTTAGGATCCGGTGTTCTACCGCCATGCCGTCAAACGCAGCCGCGGTAAGTCTTGGAACAGACATGGTCCCTGCTGCAGCAGGTCTTGTCTGAGCGGCAGAGGCCAAGGGTCCTCTGCCAGCATCTCTTGAAGTTCCGGGTACCAAGCTCTTCATGGCCAATCCGGAACCCCGAGTATGGTTTTCACTCCTCGCCTTCTTATTATTCTCAGTACCTTGGGTATGAGAGGTAGAGGAGGAGACACATAAACCGACTGGTACACCCACGGTGTCACTAGAGCGTCCCCAGCGATCGCCTGAGGGTCCCTTGACCTGGCGCAATATCTTTTCAACTTCTTGTTGAGGCGGGACGCCATCATGTCCACCCGTGGTCATTCCCAATGGTTTACCCGCATTTGGAAAACTTCTGGATGAAGTCCCCATTTTCCTGGGTGTAGGTCGCCCATCGGAGAATCCTTGTGGCTTCTGCCATCACCATCCTGCTTCTTGTGCCGCCCTGTCTGTTTACATGGGCGACCGCCGTGATGTCGTCTGATTGGATCAGTACCGGCTGGTTCTGAAGCAGGGGCCTTGCTTGGCTTAGGGCATTGTAAATGGCCCTTAGCTGCAGAATATTTATGTGAAGCGAAATCTCCTTGGAAATTTCTTCCCTGTGTGACTGCACCCCAGCCCCGAAGGCTGGCATCCGTGGTCACCAGGACCCAGTCCTGTATTCCGAATCTGCGGCCCTCTAGTAGATGAGCCCTCTGCAGCCACCAAAGCAGCGACACCCTGTTTCTTGCTGACAGGGTTATCCGCTGTTGTATCTGTAGATGGGACCCGGACCATTAGTCCCACAGGTCCCACTGGAACGTCCTTGCGTGGAGTCTTCCGAATGGAATTATGCTTCGTACGAAGCTACCAGTTTTCCCAGGACTCGTGTGCATTGATGTACCGACACCTGTCCTGGTTTTAGGATGTCTCTGACTAGAGATGACAACTCCTCGGCTTTTTCCACTGGAAGAAACACTCTTTTCTGGTCTGCGTTCAGAAACATTTCCAGGAACAGAAGACGTGTCGTCGGGACCAGCTGTGACTTTGGAATATTGAGAATCCAGTCGTGCTGTTGTAGCACTTCCCGAGAGAGTGCTACCCCCACTACCAACTGTTCTTTGGACCTCGCCTTTATCAGGAGATCGTCCAAGTACGGGATAATAAAAACTTCCTTCTTGCGAAGGAGTATCATCACTTCGGCCATTACCTAGGTAAAGACCTTCGGTGCCGTGGACAACTCCAACGGCCGCGTCTGGAACTGATAGTGACAGTCCTGTACCACATATCTGAGGTACTCCTGGTGAGGAGGGTAAATGGGGACATGCAGGTACGCATCCTTGATGTCCAGGGAGACCCTGTAATCCCCCTCGTCCAGGCTCGTAATAACCACCCTGAGCGATTCCATCTTGAACTTGAATCTTCTGATATAAAAGTTCAAGTATTTTAATTTCAAGATGGGTCTCACCGAACCGTTTCGGTACCACAACCACTGTGGAATAGTAACCCCTTCCTTGCTGAAGGAGGGGCACCTTGACAATCACTTGTTGTGATTATAGTGTTGAATATCCACCAACACCGTCTCCCTGGCAGAGGGAGGTGCCGGTAAGGCAGATTTTAGGAAACGGCGGGGGGAAGAACGTCTCGAACTCCAGCCTGTACCCCTGAGATACTACTTGAAGGACCCAGGGATCCATGTGAGAGAGCCCACTGTCCGCTGAAATATCCGAGACGGGCCCCCACCGTACCCGGGTCCACCTGAGCAGCCCCAGCACCATGCTGTGGACCTACCGGACGCAGGGAGGACTTCTGCTCTTGGGAACTAGCTGTGTGTTGCAGCTTTTTCCTCTACCTTTGCCTCTCGGCAGAAAGGATGAGCCTCTAGCCCTCTTGCTTTTCTGGGGCCGAAAGGACTGTACTTGATGATACGGTGCTTTCTTTTGTTGTGGGGTAGCCTGTGGCAAAAAAATCGATTTCCCAGCAGTAGCTGTGGAAACGAGGTCTGAAAAACCATCCCCAAACAGTTTTACCCCCTTATAGGGCAACTTCCATGTGCCGATTCGAGTCGGCATCGCCTGACCATTGCCAAGTCCATAACCCCCGTCTGGCGGCAATGGACCTAGCGCTTATTTTTGATGCCAGCCGGCAAATATCCCTCTGTGCATCACGCATGTATAAGACCACGTCTTTTATATGCTCTATTTTCAGCAAAATATTGTCCCTATCCATAGTTATTTTCCGACAGGGAATCTGACCACGCAGCGGGAGCACTGCACATCCATGCCGAAGCAACGGCTGGTCGCAATATAATGCCCTAGTGTGTGACTATATCTTATAGGGTAACCTCCTGCTTTCTATCAGCAGGTTCCTTCAGGGCGGCCGTAACCGGAGACGGTAGTGCCACCTTTTCTGATAAGCGTGTAAGCGCTGTATCTACCCTATGGGGTGTTTCCCCGCGTGACCTATCCTCTGGCGGGAAAGGGTACGCTGCCAATAACCGTTTTAGAAATTATCAATTTCTTACCGGGGGAAGACCACTCTTCCTCACACACCTCATCTAATTTCTCAGATGCAGGAAAAACTACTAATAGTTTTCTCTCACCAAACACAATACCCTTTTATGTGGTACCTGGGGTATAATCATAAATGTGTAAAACATTTTTCATTGCCTCAATCCTGTAACGGGTGGACCTATTTGGAGGGTACACCAGTCTCATCGATGTCGACACTGGAGTCAGTATCCGTGTCGACATCTGTGTCTGTTATCTGAGGTAGCGGGCGATTTTAGAGCCCCCCATGACATTTGAGACGCTGGAACAGTCACAAGCTGAGTAGCCGGCTGTTCTGTGTCGTCGACCTTTTATGTAAGGAGTTGACACTTTCACGTAATCCTTCCATAAGTTCAACCACACCGGTGTCGACCCCGCAGGGGGTGACAACATATTTACAGGCATTCGCTCCGCCTCCACCTCATTATCCTCCACATACCTGTCGACACAGCCGTACCGACACACAGCACACACACAGGGAATGCTCTGATAGAGGACAGGACCCCACAAAGCCCTTTGGGGAGACAGAGGGAGAGTATGCCAGCACACACCAGGGCGCTATATATCACAGGGATAGCACCTATAAAAAAGTGTTTTCCCTTATAGCTGCATATATATTGTATACTGCGCCTAAATTGTGCCCCCCCCTCTCTTTTTAACCCTTTTTGTAGTGTATTAACTGCAGGGGAGAGCCAGGGAGCTTCCCTCCAACGGAGCTGTGAGGGAAAAATGGCGCCAGTGTGCTGAAGGAGATAGCTCCGCCCCTTTTTCGCGGACTTTTCTCCCGCATTTTTATGGATTCTGGCAGGGGTTAATGTACATCCATATAGCCCTGGGGGTTATATGTGATGTATTTTTGCCAGCCAAGGTGTTAATATTGCTGCTCAGGGCGCCCCCCCCAGCGCCCTGCACCCATCAGTGACCGCAGTGTGAGGTGTGCATGAGGAGCAATGGCGCACAGCTGCAGTGCTGTGCGCTACCTTGATGAAGACTGATGTCTTCTGCCGCCGATTTTCCGGACCTTCTGGCTCTGTAAGGGGGCCGGCGGCGCGGCTCTGGGACCGGACTCCGAGGCTGGGCCTGTGTTCGATCCCTCTGGAGCTAATGGTGTCCAGTAGCCTAAGAAGTCCAAGCTGGCTGCAAGCAGGCAGGTTCGCTTCTTCTCCCCTTAGTCCCTCGATGCAGTGAGCCTGTTGCCAGCAGGTCTCACTGAAAATAAAAAACCTAAAACTAACTTTTATCTAAGAAGCTCAGGAGAGCCCCCTAGATTGCACCCTGCTCGGTCGGGCACAAAAATCTAACTGAGGCTTGGAGGAGGGTCATAGGGGGAGGAGCCAGTGCACACCAGGTAGTCCTAAAGCTTTCTTTTTGTGCCCAGTCTCCTGCGGAGCCGCTATTCCCCATGGTCCTTACGGAGGAGTTCCCAGCATCCACTAGGACGTCAGAGAAATATTATTGGTTATGAATATTCAGTCCAAGGAGACCAGATCAATGTCTCGATTGTGATGGAGTGCAGTCACATATAAATCCGAAATAGAATGAAAGAAAAAAAGGGGGGTTAATATATTATGATTGAATTCTACAAGCCTAATCAGTGAAAGTGAAGATATTGTGATGTAGGATATAATGGGAGCCGGTAATGCCGCCTGGGAAACTATCGCACCACATCGGACATTACAAATGTGCGTCTATTTCCCAGAACTCAGGCAATGCAAATGGTGTGCGTCTAGTGGTCAGAAGTCGGGCAATGCAATGGCGTGCATCTATTTCCCATCTTCAGCATATCAGATCCAGGGTGTCGCGGTAGTTAGATTAGAAAACTTTAAATATTTTAGGACCAATCGAAATGCGTCTTTTAGTATAGGAGGACCACAGTGTCCGAGAAAGTCACCCAATGTCCCCCAAAAGTCCTATGATTAAAGCAACACACACCCGAAATAATCCCCAGTCCTTCTGGACGCAGAAGCGGCGTATACTGATTTAAATGATATATGACATGGCTATATTCCTTGTGTAATAGCAACTGTATGATTTTCTTAAAAGCATCTACAAGTTCAATGAAGTTAATACTATACCTGAGGATTGTTTGCTAGCTACTTTAGAGGTATGTTCACACTATACTGTGATTCCGCATGCAGATGGTATTAGAGCAGTGTGGAGAGCATTACAGAAGGGTCCTTACTCCTCCAATATTGTTTATTATTTCACTTCATGAAATCAATTTATGTTTGATAACAAGTTTTTCATGCAGCTGTCGGGGACCGCTATGGGATCAAACCTGGCTCCAGCGTATGCAAATATTTTTATGGACAACTATGAGAATACGCACATTCTGCCACAATATGGGGATCAAATTTTATATTTTAAAAGGTTTATTGATGATATCTTTGTAATTGGGCAGGGTACTGAACAAACATTCCACGACATGGTGGTTGGCCTTAATGCCCTGAACAGAATGATACACTTTACCGCCTCAATTGATAGGGTATTCATGATTTTTTTGGACACTGATTTTTCAAAAAGAAAACAGGTTGGCACACACTTTATTCCGCAAACTACTGACCGAAACACATTTTTGGTCCCCTCAAGCCTTCATATGGATGTTCTTAAGAATAAATTGCCTGTATCACAATTCCTTTGGGTTTTAAGGAATAATTCTGAAAGTGACTGGGTAGAGATACAACTCGAAGAGACCAGGCAGAGGTTCCTTTCGAGAGGGTATAAGAGAAGGGTTGTTGATGGTTGCCTCACCAGGGTGCAAAGATTTTTTGAATACAGGACAAAAAAGCCCAGTGGGTCGCAGAACCTGGAGAGGATAATCCTGGGAGTGAGATGTGACAAGGCTACAAACAGTGCAACGGTCGATAAAGCAGCATTGGCCAAATGTGGCATCTGATGCAAACATGGGTGACATTGGGACAGTGCCGCCGCCGCCAAGTGTTAGATGTGGCCCAAATTTAAAGGATCTCCTGTATAAAACCAGTGGGAAAGCTATGCCATCAAAGAGAGAGACTTGGCCAACCACCAGTAAGAGCAGCTTTCGGTGCCTTGGGTGTACAACTTGCAGGGGAAGGATTGTAGGTGGACTGGAAAGAGGATCTTCTTACAGTATCATTTGACATGCCAATTGGATCACGTTATTTACTATTTGTTGTGTCAATGTGGACTGATGTATGTGGGCAAGACCATGAAGATCTTCAGAGTAAGAATGACCCAACAGTGGTCCAACATAAAAGTGGCTTATGAAAAAGGTGTGACTGATAAGCCAGCTGCAGCACATTGTTCTCAGGCTGGTCACCAGCTTCCACCCTGAAATATATAATTGATTAGGTACCCCCACTCTGAAGAGGCGGTGACTGCTATTATTGAAAAAAAGAGGTTAGGTGGATTGAGTGTTTAGAGACCGTGGCCCCAAAGGGCATGAATGAGTATAACCACTTGAATATATTTTTGTGAATGAAATTAAGTAATCTCATTTATTGTGGTTTGCTCACTTATTATTCCCCACTGACAGCTGCATGATTTCGGATTCTCTTGGTCTCCAGATGTCCATTGTGTATATCTGTTTATAATTTGCTTTTTTTTGTGTTTTTCATACGTTGTTTTTATGTGATTTACACTGGTTGCTGCCCACTCTCTCCGGGTCACCCTGCACCAGATATCTGGGTGTGTTCCATGGTGCTGGAAGGCAGTTAATACTTCCTATTTGGGTTCCAGCTACCTAATGATTGGTTCATTAGGATTTCCTGCTGCTTGGGTCGATGTAAGCCCACTCCAACCGGCACTTCCGGCCAACGGAACGCACACGCCTGCGGCGATTGGTGCTAATTAGGTTTTTGTGACCTGGGCACTGGTGTAAAGTGCCTTTTATGGATCCTTTTCTAGTGGATGAGGCGTCTGGTTACATACACTCATCTGTATGTGGGTTAATGGCTACTAACCTTCCCCAGTGAAGCGGTCAGTGGGTGCAGCCTATACCGGTGTGCTTAAGTAAGGGATGGGGAACCTTCGACTCTACAGCTGTTGTTGAACTACACATACCAGCATGCCTTGCCACAGTTTTGCTATTTGGCCATGCTAAAACGGTTGCAGGGCATGCTGGGATGTGCAGTTCAACAACAGCTGGAGAGTGGACGGTCATTCTAGGGCAGCATCCAGTAGGTCTCGGTCTCTTCTACTGGTGGGATGACTGGAGAAAGGTGACATTCTGTAGCCAAAACGTAGACTCTTTGTCGTCACTGGCGATGTGCGTAAATAAAATTGGATGAAAGTGTCCCTGGTGACTGCGCCTTCTCATTGTAATGGATGTTCATGGTACTACAACAAACACTGTACTGGGTCAGCAACCAGGCTGTTGTGATTTTTTTTTAGTGTGTGCGCAAACCATATTTTGGAGGTATACCACAGGACAGACTTCCATTACAGCACTGTGATATTATATCACTATGCTCAGAAGCCTGGAATAGGAGAATAGAGCATACAGACACTGCAGCAGTAATCAGGAACTTTGGAAACTGGTTTACGTAATTACTAAACATGGCAAATCTATAACTATGTCCTGGCTTCATATATAATCACCTGCCCTGCGAACACATGAATGGCGACTACAGTCCTGTGACTTCCACGCAGTGTAAATCCATTAGACAGAAGTGTGAGGGGGTAGACTGCACGGCTACATAATGCCCAGTGAGAGACGTACAGTATATATAAGCTCTTCCCGTGGTGTTACCACAATTATACAGAGATATGGCAGCATGTGGTCTGTACACAGAGAACAGTAATGTGCGGATATACATATAATACTAGTGAGAGACGTACAGTATATGTATAAGCTCTTCCCGTGGTGTTACTACAATTACACAGAGATATGGCAGCACGTGGTCTGTACACAGAGAACAGTAATGTGGGGATACACATAGTGAGAGATGTACAGTGTATATATATATATATATATATATATATAAGCTCTTCCCGTAGTGTTACCACAATTACACAGAGCTATGGCAGCACGTGGTCTGTACACAGAGAACAGTAATGTGGGGATACACATAGTGAGAGATGTACAGTGTATATATATATATATATATATATATATAAGCTCTTCCCGTAGTGTTACCACAATTATACAGAGATATGGCAGCATGTGGTCTGTACACAGAGAACAGTAATGTGCGGATATACATATAATGCTAGTGAGAGACGTACAGTATATGTATAAGCTCTTCCCGTAGTGTTACTACAATCACACAGAGCTATGGCAGCACGTGGTCTGTACACAGAGAACAGTAATGTGGGGATATACATATAATGCCTAGTGAGAGACGTACAGTATATATATAAGCTCTTCCCGTAGTGTTACCACAATTACACAGAGCTATGGCAGCACGTGGTCTGTACACAGAGAACAGTAATGTGCGGATATACATATAATGCCTAGTGAGAGACGTACAGTATATATATAAGCTCTTCCCGTAGTGTTACCACAATTACACAGAGCTATGGCAGCAGTGGTCTGTACACAGAGAACATATAATGCCAATTGCTGGTGGCAAATAATAATGAATAACGCATTAAGGGCGGAACTTCTCCTACATACTAATGGCATATGTACTAACATACAGACAGGAATTATTCATAGACCTAAGGAGAAGCCTAATCTGTCACATCCTACAGAAGTGTTTATTACTACACCCTGGCCTCATATTATACACACCATACAGTAGAACAATAGTTCCTCCTACGCCCCATTATCTCTTCTCATCAGACCTTGTGGGTTATTCTCTTACCTCTTGCATCTCATTGACCCGTTTCTTGCACTACAACTACATATACACACTTGGTCATATGGGGGGGGGGAGGGGGGTTCCCGAGCTGACCCTAAGGACACAGAGAAATAAAGGCCCTCATTCCGAGTTGTTCGCTCGGTATTTTTCATCGCATCGCAGTGAAAATCCGCTTAGTACGCATGCGCAATGTTCGCACTGCGACTGCGCCAAGTAACTTTGCTATGTAGAAAGTAATTTTACTCACGGCTTTTTCATCGCTCCGGCGATCGTAATGTGATTGACAGGAAATGGGTGTTACTGGGCGGAAACACGGCGTTTCAGGGGCGTGTGGCTGAAAACGCTACCGTTTCCGGAAAAAACGCAGGAGTGGCCGGAGAAACGGTGGGAGTGCCTGGGCGAACGCTGGGTGTGTTTGTGACGTCAACCAGGAACGACAAGCACTGAAATGATCGCACAGGCAGAGTAAGTCTGAAGCTACTCTGAAACTGCTAAGTAGTTAGTAATCGCAATATTGCGAATACATCGGTCGCAATTTTAAGAAGCTAAGATACACTCCCAGTAGGCGGCGGCTTAGCGTGTGTAACTCTGCTACATTCGCCTTGCGACCGATCAACTCGGAATGAGGGCCAAAGTGTTTTGTGACCCTTTCAGCCGCCTCCCAGAGATCCAGGTGATACACACTCACAGAAAAGACCCTTATTGCACCTCTACCCGAGTCTTCCTGAGAGACGTTGTATCACCTTCCCTGGTCCTGTCACCTCTATGCACATGGACCCCCAGGAACAGCGACCATGTCCGGAGCTACACAGTAACATACACAACGGCTGTGTGTGACAATATGGAGAGTGTATTTGTGGTTCTGACACTTGCAGATAACATACACAGATGGCGTCTTCTCCTCCTGCTGCACCGGGACAGGGTCTTCTCCGTACCCCCCGTATGTATCCAGCCGTCATACAATAGTCCCGTCTGGGGCGAGTACAGGAGCCCGGCACGGACACATACACAGGAGCGCTGCAATATACACCCAATAATCCCCAGCAGCGGGAAATCACTCCACAGCCTCCGGGATAACATTCACCATCAGAGTCTCATACCCGCGCCGGACGGTCATGGCGAGTTTTGGCTGAGTGCTGACGGCATCGTACACGTCCTCCGCTGTGACGGCCTTCCGCTCGTTAATCTCCAGAATCACGTCTCCAGCCTTCAGCCCGGCTCTGCGGAGATAGAGGTCACCGGCTGCTCACCGTATTGTAATGGGGGTTATAGTATGTAATATAATATATACCCACTCTACTGTGCACAGCGCTATGATATATACTATGCTAAGCACGGCAATATAATATATACCCACTCTACTGTGCACAGCACTATGATATATACTATGCTAAGCACGGCAATATAATATATACCCACTCTACTGTGCACAGCGCTATGATATATACTATGCTGAGCACGGCAATATAATATATACCCACTCTACTGTGCACATCGCTATGATATATACTATGCTAAGCACGGCAATATAATATATACCCACTCTACTGTGCACATCGCTATGATATATACTATGCTAAGCACGGCAATATAATATATACCCACTCTACTGTGCACAGCGCTATGATATATACTATGCTAAGCACGGCAATATAATATATACCCACTCTACTGTGCACAGCGCTATGATATATACTATGCTAAGCACGGCAATATAATATATACCCACTCTACTGTGCACAGCGCTATGATATATACTATGCTAAGCACGGCAATATAATATATACCCACTCTACTGTGCACAGCGCTATGATATATACTATGCTAAGCACGGCAATATAATATATACCCACTCTACTGTGCACAGCGCTATGATATATACTATGCTAAGCACGGCAATATAATATATACCCACTCTACTGTGCACATCGCTATGATATATACTATGCTAAGCACGGCAATATAATATATACCCACTCTACTGTGCACAGCGCTATGATATATACTATGCTAAGCACGGCAATATAATATATACCCACTCTACTGTGCACAGCGCTATGATATATACTATGCTAAGCACGGCAATATAATATATACCCACTCTACTGTGCACATCGCTATGATATATACTATGCTAAGCACGGCAATATAATATATACCCACTCTACTGTGCACAGCGCTATGATATATACTATGCTAAGCACGGCAATATAATATATACCCACTCTACTGTGCACAGCGCTATGATACATACTATGCTAAGCACGGCAATATAATATATACCCACTCTACTGTGCACAGCACTATGATACATACTATGCTAAGCACGGCAATATAATATATACCCACTCTACTGTGCACAGCGCTATGATATATACTATGCTAAGCACGGCAATATAATATATACCCACTCTACTGTGCACAGCACTATGATACATACTATGCTAAGCACGGCAATATAATATATACCCACTCCACTGTGCACAGCGCTATGATATATACTATGCTAAGCACGGCAATATAATATATACCCACTCTACTGTGCACAGCGCTATGATATATACTATGCTAAGCACGGCAATATAATATATACCCACTCTACTGTGCACAGCACTATGATACATACTATGCTAAGCACGGCAATATAATATATACCCACTCTACTGTGCACAGCGCTATGATACATACTATGCTAAGCACGGCAATATAATATATACCCACTCTACTGTGCACAGCGCTATGATATATACTATGCTAAGCACGGCAATATAATATATACCCACTCTACTGTGCACAGCGCTATGATATATACTATGCTAAGCACGGCAATATAATATATACCCACTCTACTGTGCACAGCACTATGATCTATACAATGCTAAGCACGGCAATATAATATATACCCACTCTACTGTGCACAGCGCTATGATGTATACTATGCTAAGCACGGCAATATAATATATACCCACTCCACTGTGCACAGCGCTATGATATATACTATGCTAAGCACGGCAATATAATATATACCCACTCTACTGTGCACAGCGCTATGATATATACTATGCTAAGCACGGCAATATAATATATACCCACTCTACTGTGCACAGCGCTATGATATATACTATGCTAAGCACGGCAATATAATATATACCCACTCTACTGTGCACAGCGCTATGATATATACTATGCTAAGCACGGTAATATAATATATACCCACTCCACTGTGCACAGCACTATGGTATATACTATGCTAAGCACGGCAATATAATATATACCCACTCTACTGTGCACAGCGCTATGATATATACTATGCTAAGCACGGCAATATAATATATACCCACTCTGCTGTGCACAGCGCTATGATATATACTATGCTAAGCACGGCAATATAATATATACCCACTCTACTGTGCACAGCGCTATGATATATACTATGCTAAGCACGGCAATATAATATATACCCACTCTACTGTGCACAGCACTATGATATATACTATGCTAAGCACGGCAATATAATATACCCACTCTACTGTGCACAGCGCTATGATATATACTATGCTAAGCACGGCAATCTAATATATACCCACTCTACTGTGCACAGCGCTATGATATATACTATGCTAAGCACGGCAATATAATATATACCCACTCTGCTGTGCACAGCGCTATGATATATACTTTGCTAAGCACGGCAATCTAATATATACCCACTCTACTGTGCACAGCGCTATGATATATACTTTGCTAAGCACGGCAATCTAATATATACCCACTCTACTGTGCACAGCGCTATGATATATACTATGCTAAGCACGGCAATATAATATATACCCACTCTACTGTGCACAGCGCTATGATATATACTATGCTAAGCACGGCAATAAAATATATACCCACTCTACTGTGCACAGCGCTATGATATATACTATGCTAAGCACGGCAATATAATATATACCCACTCTACTGTGCACAGCGCTATGATATATACTATGCTAAGCACGGCAATAAAATATATACCCACTCTACTGTGCACAGCGCTATGATATATACTATGCTAAGCACGGCAATAAAATATATACCCACTCCACTGTGCACAGCGCTATGATATATACTATGCTAAGCACGGCAATATAATATATACCCACTCTACTGTGCACAGCACTATGATATATACTATGCTAAGCACGGCAATATAATATATACCCACTCCACTGTGCACAGCGCTATGATATATACTATGCTAAGCACGGCAATATAATATATACCCACTCTACTGTGCACAGCGCTATGATATATACTATGCTAAGCACGGCAATCTAATATATACCCACTCTACTGTGCACAGCGCTATTATATATACTTTGCTAAGCACGGCAATCTAATATATACCCACTCTACTGTGCACAGCGCTATGATATATACTATGCTAAGCACGGCAATATAATATACACCCACTCCACTGTGCACAGCGCTATGATATATACTATGCTAAGCACGGCAATATAATATACACCCACTACTGTGCACAGCGCTATGATATATACTATGCTAAGCACGGCAATATAATATACACCCACTCTACTGTGCACAGCGCTATGATATATACTATGCTAAGCACGGCAATATAATATATACCCACTCTACTGTGCACAGCGCTATGATATATACTATGCTAAGCACGGCAATATAATATACACCCACTCCACTGTGCATAGCGCTATGATATATACTATGCTAAGCACGGCAATATAATATACACCCACTACTGTGCACAGCGCTATGATATATACTATGCTAAGCACGGCAATATAATATACACCCACTCTACTGTGCACAGCGCTATGATATATACTATGCTAAGCACGACAATATAATATATACCCACTCTACTGTGCACAGCACTATGATATATACTATGCTAAGCACGGCAATATAATATATACCCACTCTACTGTGCACAGCGCTATGATATATACTATGCTAAGCACGGCAATCTAATATATACCCACTCTATTGTGCACAGCGCTATGATATATACTATGCTAAGCACGGCAATAATAAGATTTTAAACCTACCGGTAAATCTTTTACTCGTAGTCCGTAGAGGATGCTGGGGACTCCGTAAAGACCATGGGGATAGACGGGCTCCGCAGGAGACATGGGCACTTTAAGAAAGAACTTTAGATATGGGTGTGCACTGGCTCCTCCCTCCATGTCCCTCCTCCAGACCTCAGTTAGAGAAACTGTGCCCAGAGGAGACGGACAGTACGAGGAAAGGATTTTTGTTAATCCAAGGGCAAGATTCATACCAGCCCACACCATTCACACCGTATAACATGGAATATACTAATCAGTTAACAGTATGAAACCAACACCGCATCAATCTGATACCGATGAAAACTATAAAATATCCCTTATGTAAGCAAAACTATATACAAGTCTTGCAGAAGTAGTCCGCACTTGGGACGGGCGCCCAGCATCCTCTACGGACTATGAGAAATAGATTTACCGGTAGGTTTAAAATCTTATTTTCTCTTACGTCCTAGAGGATACTGGGGACTCCGTAAGGACCATGGGGATTATACCAAAGCTCCCAAACGGGCGGGAGAGTGCGGATAACTCTGCAGCACCGATTGAGCAAACAGGAGATCCTCCTCAGCCAGGGTATCAAACTTATAGAACTTTGCAAAGGTGTTTGACCCCGACCAAGTAGCAGCTCGACACAGTTGTAATGCCGAGACACCTCGGGCAGCCGCCCAAGAAGAGCCCACTTTCCGTGTGGAATGGGCCTTAACCGATTTTGGTAACGGCAATCCAACCGTAGAATAAGCCTGCTGAATCGTGTTACAGACCCAGCGAGCAATAGTCCTTTTTGAAGCAGGAGCACCAACCTTGTTGGCTGCATACAGGACAAACAGTGCCTCTGTTTTCCTAACCCGAGCCGTTCTGGCCACGTAAATTTTCAAAGCCCTGACCACATCAAGGGACTCGGAATCCTCCAAGTCTCGCGTAGCCACAGGCACCACAATAGGTTGGTTCATATGAAAAGATGACACCACCTTAGGCAAAAATTGAGGACGGGTCCACAATTCCGCTCTATCCATATGGAAAACCAGATAGGAGCTTTTATGAGACAAAGCCGCCAATTCCGACACTTGCCTAGCCGAAGCCAAGGCTAACAACCTTCGAAGTGAGATATTTTAACTCCACTGTTTTAAGTGGTTCAAACCAGTGCGACTTAAGGAAACTCAACACCACGTTAAGGTCCCAAGGCGCCACCGGAGGTACAAAAGGAGGCTGAATATGCAGTACTCCCTTCACAAAAGTCTGTACTTCTGGGAGAGAAGCTAATTCCTTCTGAAAGAAAATGGATAAGGCCGAAATCTGAACCTTAATGGAGCCTAATTTTAGGCCCAAATTCACTCGATTGTAGGAAGTGAAGGAAACGGCCCAGATGGAATTCTTCCGTAGGAGCATTCCTGGTCTCACACCAAGAAACATACTTTCGCCATATACGGTGATAATGTTTAGATGTCACGTCTTTCCTAGCCTTTATCAGAGTAGGAATGACCTAATCCGGAATGCCCTTTTCCGCTAGGATCCGGCGTTCAACCGCCATGCCGTCCAACGCAGCCGCGGTAAGTCTTGGAACAGACAGGGTCCCTGTTGCAAAAGGTCCTGTCTTAGAGGAAGAGGCCACGGATCTTCTGTGAGCATCTCCTGCAGATCCGGATACCAGGTCCTTCGCGGCCAATCTGGAACGATGAGAATTGTCTGCACTCCTCTTTTTCTTATTATTCTCAACACCTTTGGGATGAGAGGAAGAGGAGGAGGAGGAAACACATAGACCGACTGGAACACCCACGGTGTCACTAGGGCGTCCACAGCCACTGCCTGAGGGTCTCTTGACCTGGCGCAATACCTCTGTAGCTTTTTGTTGAGGCGGGACGCCATCATGTCTATCTGTGGCAGTCCCCACTGACTTGCAATCTGTGCGAAGACTTCCTGATGAAGTCCCCACTCTCCTGGATGCAGGTCGTGTCTGCTGAGGAAGTCTGCTTCCCAGTTGTCCACTCCCGGAATGAACACTGCTGACAGTGCGCTTACATGATTTTTCGCCCAGCGAAGAATCCTGGTGGCTTCCACCATTGCCACTCTGCTCCTTGTGCCGCTTGACGGTTTACATGAGCCACTGCGGTGATGTTGTCTGACTGGATCAGAACCGGTAGGTCGCGAAGCAAGGTCTCCACTTGACGAAGGGCGTTGTATATGGCCCTCAGCTCCAGGACGTTGATGTGAAGACAAGTCTCTTGACTTGACCAAAGACCTTGGAAGTTTCTTCCCTGTGTGACTGCTCCCCAACCTCGGAGGCTCGCGTCCGTGGTTACCAGAATCCAGTCTTGAATGCCGAACATGTGACCCTCTAGAAGGTGAGCACTCTGTAGCCACCACAGGAGAGATACCCTGGCCCTGTGGAACAGGGTGATCAACTAATGAATCTGTAGATGTGACCTGGACCACTTGTCCAGTATGTCCCATTGGAAAGTCCTCGCATGGAACCTGCCGAAGGAAATGGCCTCGTAAGATGCCACCATCTTCCCCAGGACCCGAGTGCAGTGATGCACTGACACTTGTTTTGGTTCCTGACCAGAGTCATGAGTTCCTGGGCCTTTTCTATCGGAAGATAAACCCTTTTCTGGTCCGTATCCAGAATCATGCCTAAGAAGGTCAGACGAGTCGTAGGAACCAACTGCGACTTCGGGATATTGAGAATCCAGCCGTGTTGCTGTAACACCTTCAGTGAAAGTGACACGCTGTTCAGCAATTGCTCTCGTGATCTCGCTTTTATGAGGAGATCGTCCAAGTACGGGATAATTGTGACACCTTGCTTGTACAGGAGCACCATCATTTCCGCCATTACCTTGGTGAAAATCCTCAGGGCCGTGGAAAGCCCAAACGGCAACATCTGAAATTGGTAATGACAATCCTGTACCGCAAATTTCAGGTATGCCTGATGAGGTGGATATATGGGAACATGAAGGTATGCATCCTTTATGTCCAGGGATACCATAAAATCCCCCCCCTTCCAGGCTGGCGATGACCGCTCTGAGCGATTCCATCTTGAACCTTTTCAAGTATAGATTCAAGGATTTTAAATTTAAAATGGGTCTGACCGAACCGTTCGGTTTCGGGACTACAAACAGGGTTGAGTAATATCCCCTCGCTTGTTGAAGTAGGGGAACTTTTACCACCACCTGTTGAAGATACAATTTGTGAATTGCATTTAACACTATCTCCCTTTCTGGGGAGAAGCCGGTAGGGCCGATTTGAAAAACCGGTGAGGAGGCACCTCTTCGAATTCCTTCGTAACCCTGAGAAACAATTTATATGTCAGGGACAGAGGGGTCATCAGTGATATGCAGTACATCCTTTATTGCAATAATCATATATCAAATACTTTTAGCCAATTTTGGCTGTAATTTTGCATCATCGTAGTCGACACTGGAGTCAGAATCCGTGTCGGTATCAGTGTCTACTATTTGGGATAGTGGGCGCTTTTGAGACCCCGAAGGTCCCTGCGACATAGGGACAGGCATGGTTTGACTCCATTCCTGTTCCCTAGCTTCAGCTTTGTCCAGTCTTTTGTGCAATAAATTCACATTAGCACTTAAAACATTCCACATATACATCCAGTCAGGTGTCGGCGTTGTCGACAGAGACACCACACATTTGCTCCACCTCCTCCCTAGGAGAGCCTTCTACCTCAGACATGCCGACACACGCGTACCGACACACCACACACACACAGGGAATCCTCTTATCTGAAGACAGTTCCCCCACAAGGCCCCTTGGAGAGACAGAGTATGCCAGCACACACCCAGCACCAATGACCCAGGAAAAAACACACAATATGTTTACCCAGAAAGCGCTGTAATCTGTATTTTGCGCCAAATTATGTGGCCCCCCCCTTCTTTAAAACCCTCTTCACCGTGGATAAGCAGGGGAGAGTCCGGGGAGCTTCCTCTCAGCGCTGTGCTGTGGAGAAAATGGCGCTGGTGAGTGCTGAGGAACAAGCTCCGCCCCCCTCAGTGGCGGGCTTCGGTCCCGCTCAAATATTGAAAAAACTGGCGGGGGCTCTTTTATATACAGTGCCTAGCTGTATATATATGTACTTTTGCCAGAAAATGAGGTTTATATTGCCGCCCCTGCGCCCTGCACCCTTACAGTGACTGCCGTGTGTGAGCTGTGTGGGAGCAATGGCGCACAGCATTACCGCTGTGCGTTACCTCTATGAAGATCTGAAGTCTTCTGCCGCCTCTGAAGTCTTCTTTCTTCTCATACTCACCCGGCTTCTATCTTCCAGCTCTGCGAGGAGGACGGCGGCGCAGTTCTGGGACGGACGGCTAGGAGAGACCTGCCTACCGATCCCTCTGGAGCTAATGGTGTCCAGTAGCCTAAGAAACAGAGCCCAACATTAAAGTAGGTCTGCTTCTCTCTCCTCAGTCCCTCGATGCAGGGAGTCTGTTGCAAGCAGTGCTCACTGAAAATAAAAAACCTAACAACTATACTTTCTGTCAGGAAACTCAGGAGAGCTCCCCTGTAATGCACCCAGTCTCCACTGGGCACAGTAATAAACAGAGGTCTGGAGGAGGGGCATAGAGGGAGGAGCCAGTGCACACCCATACCTAAAGTTCTTTCTTAAAATGCCCATGTCTCCTGCGGAGCCCGTCTATCCCCATGGTCCTTACGTAGTCCCCAGCATCCTCTAGGACGTAAGAGAAATAATATATACCCACTCTACTGTGCACAGCGCTATGATATATACTATGCTAAGCACGGCAATATAATATATACCCACTCTCACAGCGCTATGATATATACTATGCTAAGCACGGTAATATAATACACACAGGACGCAGGACAGTACTGAGCGTGAGTTACAGGTCACAATACATACAGATGGGTCCTCCGTTATCTTGACTGTATCTGCGCCTAGATGGAGGTTTAGTCACGCCTAGGTGATAGCTTAGGTTGCTGAGTTTAATCACGGACAGGAGCGTTGAGGCATGACTAGATACTCAGCATGCAATACACATCTCCACCACTGGGTGGCTAATGCTTCACTAATCCAGTACTTTAGTTTGAATAGCGGCGGATTGATCTACAGTACAAGCTCAGGCAAATGGCCAGTGACGACTGTAATGTTAATATACTATCCTGTACTGCATAGTGTACACACAGATGATGACCAATTTTTAGACGGACAGAGTAAAAAATAAAATAGTTTATTCAGACACAAACGAATGTGTTAAAACACTTGTGTATGCAGACATAACTAATGTGTGAGCACTTGTGTATGCAGACGCAACTAATGTGTGAAAGGAATAATGAGGATCATTGACTTTACAGTATGTACAGTGCACGAAATGAGCGTCCCGAGTCCCCTAACGACATAAACGAACACCAATTGGAAGGAATCGCTCTTTGCAGGACTTTTACACATGAACTTGAGAATCTTCCATGCAGTGTTGTGGCCTAGCGATGAAGGCTCCCATCTGCCACGCTGAGAGTCCCGGGGTCGTTTCCCAAAGTGCCAATCTTTTTTTTTTTCTGTGCGTTTTCCCGCGACATTCACTTTATTATTATTTTTTTTCTGTGTAATCCATTGTAAAACATTCAAAGGAAGGGTGCACAGAGGTTTCACACAAATCAGGGTAAATCTGCAGGAGCGACTCATTCGCTATCTAAAATACACAGCGGTAATGAGCACCTATAGAGATATACCAGTAAAGATAAATTAATGTATTCTGATGCAACTAACTGTTCGAGCAACACAGTACAGTAGATCGTCGGCGCTAGAGAATCTGTGTTGTACGTTATAAGCTGTTCGTGCTAATTAGTACACTAAGGGAGGTTTTATCTCTCTCCATTATACATAGAAAGATTAATCTTGACACTGAAGATTACAAGCTGTTCGTGCTAATTAGTATACTATTACTAGGTATTACACTATAAGGTAACGCCAAACGCTCTGTGCACCTCCCTTCAACTAGGCGCACCGCCTTACGCCCAGGCACGCTGCGTATGCCTGATCGCGACTAACGCCTCAGTCAGCCAAGATAACGGAGGACCCATCTCTAGAGGAGAGATGTGATGCAGCGAGGTAATGTCCTGTTACACTGTTAGTGATGTGACAGAGCGGGAGGCAGGGATAGTACTGAGCGTGAGTTACAGGTGACAGTACATACATAGAAGAGATATGTGAGGCAGCGGGGTAATGTCCTGTTACACTGTTAGACAGAGCGGGAGGCAGGGATAGTACTGAGCGTGAGTTACAGGTCACAGTACATAGAGGAGAGAGATGTGAGGCAGCGGGGTAATGTCCTGTTACACTGTTAGTGATGTGACAGAGCGGGAGGCAGGGATAGTACTGAGCGTGAGTTACAGGTCACAGTACATAGAGGAGAGAGATGTGAGGCAGCGGGGTAATGTCCTGTTACACTGTTAGTGATGTGACAGAACGGGAGGCAGGGATAGTACTGAGCGTGAGTTACAGATCACAGTACATAGAGGAGAGAGATGTGAGGCAGCGGGGTAATGTCCTGTTACACTGTTAGTGATGTGACAGAGCGGGAGGCAGGGATAGTACTGAGCGTGAGTTACAGATAGAGGAGGGAGATGTGAGGCAGCGGGGTAATGTCCTGTTACACTGTTAGTGATGTGACAGAGCGGGAGGCAGGGATAGTACTGAGCGTGAGTTACAGATAGAGGAGGGAGATGTGAGGCAGCGGGGTAATGTCCTGTTACACTGTTAGTGATGTGACAGAGCGGGAGGCAGGGATAGTACTGAGCGTGAGTTACAGGTCACAGTACATAGAGGAGAGAGATGTGAGGCAGCGGGGTAATATCCTGTTACACTGTTAGTGATGTGACAGAACGGGAGGCAGGGATAGTACTGAGCGTGAGTTACAGGTCACAGTACATACATAGAGGAGAGAGATGTGAGGCAGCGGGGTAATGTCCTGTTACACTGTTAGTGATGTGACAGAGCGGGAGGCAGGGATAGTACTGAGCGTGAGTAACAGATCACAGTACATAGAGGAGAGAGATGTGAGGCAGCGGGGTAATGTCCTGTTACACTGTTAGTGATGTGACAGAGCGGGAGGCAGGGATAGTACTGAGCGTGAGTTACAGGTCACAGTACATAGAGGAGAGAGAGAGGCGTCACTTACAGATGTGCAGGGGACCCAATGATCACTCTGTGGATGAGTATCCCGTGGGACACATCAGGAAATCCAGGATCCCGTAGTTTCAGATCAGCCAGAATCCTATGGAAATATGGTCGCAGTTATAAGAAAACAGGAGTTTTCTCCGAGTCCACAGTGGACACTGGAGCGTTAGGACAGTGGGGTACAGATGGGTGGATAAGTGTGACTGGCTCCTTCCCTCTATGCCCCCTGTCCTCCAGACCAGTTAGAGAAGCTGAGCCCAAGGAGAGAGAGAAGGCGGTGAGACATAGGACACAGAATGTGAGAAGATGTAAAACAATCAGTACAAACATAAAACCAACACACAATGGCAGGTGTACAGTGTCCCCTGTGGAATAGGAGAACTGCATTTACTGGTAAGCACTAAACTGTTTTCTCTTTCATCCACTGGGGAACACTGGAGGCTTATGACAGTGGGGACATCACCCAGAGCTCTCTTCACGGACGGGAGAGTGCTGAAACACCTGCAACACAGTGCGGCCAAACTAAGATTCAGGGACTGCAAAAGGTAACAAACCTGTTGAATCTGACAAAAGTAGTTAGTCCAGACCAGGTAGCCGCACAACACAGTTTGCGTGGCTGAAAACCCCCCAGGCAGTCGACCATGAGGGTTCCACCAGACATGTGGAGTGTGCAGATATGGATGGTGGTGGAGTTTGAGAGGAAGCCAATAGGCCTGCTTAATACTCCAATGAAGCCAGCGAACAAAAGTCGGATGTGACACAGGCCAACCAGGGCCGTGTACTAGATGATGAAGGGAGTAAATGATTTTCCCATCCAGTCCACAGAGATGCGAAAGACCCACACCACCTCCAAGGATTGAGAGGAGAATCCTCTGAAAGAGCAGGGAACACTGTTTTCAGGTTGATTGGAAAGAAGAATCCACCTTGGGTAGAAATTCCTGCTTTCTGCAGAGATCTGCTCTAACCTCACGCAAGACTAGATAAGGAGAGCGACACGCCAGAGCTATCAGTGCTCCAACCTCATGGAAGACTAGATAAGGAGAGCGACACGCCAGAGCTACCAGTGCTCCAACCTCATGGAAGCCTAGATAAGGAGAGCGACACGCCAGAGCTACCAGTGCTCCAACCTCATGGAAGACTAGATAAGGAGAGCGACACGCCAGAGCAACCAGTGCTCCAACCTCATGGAAGCCTAGATAAGGAGAGCGACACGCCAGAGCTACCAGTGCTCCAACCTCATGGAAGACTAGATAAGGAGAGCGACACGCCAGAGCTACCAGTGCTCCAACCTCATGGAAGACTAGATAAGGAGAGCGACACGCCAGAGCTACCAGTGCTCCAACCTCATGGAAGACTAGATAAGGAGAGCGACACGCCAGAGCTACCAGTGCTCCAACCTCATGGAAGACTAGATAAGGAGAGCGACACGCCAGAGCTACCAGTGCTCCAACCTCATGGAAGACTAGATAAGGAGAGCGACACGCCAGAGCTACCAGTGCTCCAACCTCATGGAAGACTAGATAAGGAGAGCGACACGCCAGAGCAACCAGTGCTCCAACCTCATGGAAGCCTAGATAAGGAGAGCGACACGCCAGAGCTACCAGTGCTCCAACCTTATGGAAGACTAGATAAGGAGAGCGACACACCAGAGCTCCAACCTCATGGAAGACTAGATAAGTAGAGCGACACGCCAGAGCTACCAGTGCTTCAACCTCATGGAAAACTAGATAAGGAGAGCGACACACCAGAGCTACCAGTGCTCCAACCTCATGGAAGACTAGATAAGGAGAGCGACACGCCAGAGCTACCAGTGCTCCAACCTCATGGAAGACTAGATAAGGAGAGCGACACGCCAGAGCTACCAGTGCTCCAACCTCATGGAAGACTAGATAATCTGTATAGCCTGATCTCTAACCCTCAGAAGGAAAAAACCTTCTGAAGTACTTTGTTGTTGAAGATCATCACTAGGAACTGGAGCTTCTGAGCTAGTTCCAGGTGCGACTTCAGGAAGTAAATGATCCAGCTGTGCTGTATCAGAACCGGATGAGTTAAGACAAACCTGCAATTAACGTATTTCTTGGTGCCTTTATGAGGAGATCATTGATAGATTACACCCTGTGTACGGAGAGGAGTCATCATTACAGGCATCACCGTCGTGAAAACACCAGGTACGGCCAATAGGTGTAAAGGTTAAGTCCTGGAAAAAAAATATCTGGAAGTGGGAGTCTATTAACGCAAATCTGAGGAACAGTTGGTGAGGTTTCCAGATTGGAATATGTAGATAAGCATCCTTGATATCTAATGATACTAGGCACTCCTATGCCTCCAGTCCTACAATAACTGAGTGGAGGGATTCCATTTCAAACCTGACAAACCCTGAAAATAAGATTTTACTTACCGGTAAATCTATTTCTCGTAGTGCGTAGTGGATGCTGGGGACTCCGTAAGGACCATGGGGAATAGACAGGCTCCGCAGGAGACAGGGCACTTTAAGAAAGAATTTGGATACTGGTGTGCTCTGGCTCCTCCCTCTATGTCCCTCCTCCAGACCTCAATTAGAGAAACTGTGCCCGGAAGAGCTGACAGTACAAGGAAAGGATTTTGGAATCCAGGGCAAGACTCATACCAGCCACACCAATCACACCATATAACTTGTGATAACTATACCCAGTTAACAGTATGAACAACAACAGAGCATCAGATCAACCCTGGTGCACTATAACATAACCCTTATGCAAGCAATAACTATATACAAGTATTGCAGAAGAAGTCCGCACTTGGGACGGGCACCCAGCATCCACTACGGACTACGAGAAATAGATTTACCGGTAAGTAAAATCTTATTTTCTCTAACGTCCTAGTGGATGCTGGGGACTCCGTAAGGACCATGGGGATTATACCAAAGCTCCCAAACGGGCGGGAGAGTGCGGATGACTCTGCAGCACCGAATGAGCAAACACAAGGTCCTCCTCAGCCAGGGTATCAAACTTGTAGAACTTTGCAAAAGTGTTTGAACCTGACCAAGTAATGCCGCGACCCCTCGGTCAGCCGCCCAAGAAGAGCCCACCTTCCTTGTGGAGTGGGCTTTAACTGATTTTGGCAGTGGCAATCCTGCCGCAGAATGAGCCTGCTGAATCGTGTTACAGATCCAGCGAGCAATAGTCTGCTTTGAAGCAGGAGCACCCAGCTTGTTGGATGCATACAGGATAAACAGCGACTCCGTTTTCCTGACTCTAGCCGTTCTGGCTACATAAACCTTCAAAGCCCTGACCACATCTAGTAACTCGGAATCCTCCAAGTCACGAGTAGCCACAGGCACCACAATAGGTTGGTTCATATGAAAAGATGACACCACCTTAGGCAGAATTGTGGACGGGTCCTCAATTCTGTTCTGTCCATATGGAAAACCAGATAGGGGCTTTTATGTGATAAAGCCGCTAATTCTGACACACGCCTAGCCGAAGCCAAGGCTAATAGCATGACCACCTTCCACGTGAGATATTTTAACTCCACGGTTTTAAGTGGTTCAAACCAGTGTGACTTCAGGAAACTCAACACCACGTTCAGATCCCAAGGTGCCACTGGAGGCACAAAAGGGGGCTGAATATGCAGCACTCCCTTTACAAACATCTGCACTTCAGGCAGAGAGGCCAGTTCTTTTAGAAAGAAAATAGACAGGGCCGAAATCTGGACCTTAATGGAACCCAATTTTAGGCCCAAAGTCACTCCCGCCTGTAGGAAGTGAAGGAAACGGCCCAGCTGGAATTCCTCCGTAGGGGCATTCCTGGCCTTACACCAAGCAACATATTTTCGCCTTATACGGTGATAATGTTTAGCCGTCACGTCCTTCCTAGCCTTTATCAGCGTAGGAATTACTTCATCTGGAATGCCTTTATCTGCTAGGATTCGGCGTTCAACCACCATGCCGTCAAACGCAGCCGCGGTAAGTCTTGGAACAGACAGGGCCCCTGTTGCAACAAGTCCTGTCTTAGAGACAGAGGCCATGGGTCCTCTGTGAGCATTTCTTGCAGCTCTGGATACCAAGTCCTTCTTGGCCAATCCGGAACAATGAGTATTGTTCTCGCTCCTCTTTTCCTTATGATTCTCAGCACCTTGGGTATGAGAGGAAGAGGAGGAAATACATAAACCGACTGGAACACCCACGGTGTCACTAGTGCGTCTATAGCTATCGCCTGAGGGTCTCTTGACCGGGCGCAATACCTCTGTAGCTTTTTGTTGAGGCGGGATGCCATCATGTCCACCTGTGGCAGTTCCCACCGACTTGCAATCTGCGTGAAGACTTCTTGATGAAGTCCCCACTCTCCCGGGTGGAGGTCGTGCCTGCTGAGGAAGTCTACTTCCCAGTTGTCCACTCCCGGAATGAACACTGCTGGCAGTGCGCTTACGTGATTCTCCGCCCAGCGAAGAATTCTGGTGGCTTCCGCCATCGCCACCCTGCTCCTTGTGCCGCCTTGGCGGTTTACATGAGCCACTGCGGTGATGTTGTCTGACTGAATCAGAACTGATTGGTCGCAAAGCAGGGTCTCCGCTTGACGTAGGGCGTTGTATATGGCCCTTAGTTCCAGGATATTGATGTGAAGGCAAGTCTCCTGACTTGACCACAGACCTTGGAAATTTCTTCCCTGTGTGACTGCCCCCCACCTGTCAAAGTCAGAAAAATATCTCTATACACACTGCCATATTTGCACCTCATTCTGGTCCGCGCTGCGCATGCGTGCGCTCTCCCGTGCGTGCGCATACTCACAGTCGCGGGCACCCGCAGGCGCACGGTATGCGTATTTACGGTAGAGTTTATGTGATCGTAGCGTGCGACTCAATCGTTACATATTTTCAGTAATAATGTATTTTGTAGATCATGGTCCCTTTGATAGATTCTGAAAGTTTAGTTAACATAGCATGTTCCTGAACAGAGAGATCCCTCTTTGTATTGTACGAAGGGTCTAACAGGGGTCATACAGTGGTGTTTGGTACCCATCGGAAGAGTATTTAAATAGCAATATTCCGGTGTTGGTTTGGAGCAGATTAATCGCTCATGCGAATAGTTATGGACATAAGAAGTTTATGTCCATTTACTATTATTTGTTCTTATTTAGTCATGCGGCGGGAAACTCAGTATCCCACCCACCTAAACAGTTGGAAGCAGTCACAGCCCACATGTATGAATCAACCTATGACCTTTTGTTATAATGCGAAGCCGAATTCCTGTGTCCAATGAACAATGAGATTGTAGGGACCATTGAATTGTATTGTGTGTGGGGCATAAATAGGCAGGCCGACCATATCCAGTTCACTCTCTTCAACGGTTCTCATTGCTGATAATCGGGAGCTGGATATCGAGGCGCATGCGATCGTTTCCCCTTGTGCGTAAGTGTTTCTCCGCAACTATATTGATCTTCTTGTTATTGTGGGCCAATCTCTCTCAATTTCTCTCTCTCTCTCTCTCTCCTTCTCTTTCCCTCTCATTTTCCCTTAAATTGTATTGTATTGTATTTCCTGTGTAGTTATCTGGTTAGGTAGTCTATGTTATATTGTAGTGTATGACTTGTATTGTGTTTAACTCTTTTGCAAGTATAGCATTCATAATAATAAGAATTTACTTACCGATAATTCTATTTCTCGGAGTCCGTAGTGGATGCTGGGGTTCCTGAAAGGACCATGGGGAATAGCGGCTCCGCAGGAGACAGGGCACAAAAAAGTAAAGCTTTACTAGGTCAGGTGGTGTGCACTGGCTCCTCCCCCTATGACCCTCCTCCAGACTCCAGTTAGGTACTGTGCCCGGACGAGCATACACAATAAGGGAGGCATTTTGAATCCCGGGTAAGACTCATACCAGCCACACCAATCACACCGTACAACTTGTGATCTAAACCCAGTTAACAGTATGACAACAGAAAGGGCCTCTTAAGATGGCTCCTTAACAATAACCCGAATTAGTTAACAATAACTATGTACAAGTATTGCAGATAATCCGCACTTGGGATGGGCGCCCAGCATCCACTACGGACTCCGAGAAATAGAATTATCGGTAAGTAAATTCTTATTTTCTCTATCGTCCTAAGTGGATGCTGGGGTTCCTGAAAGGACCATGGGGATTATACCAAAGCTCCCAAACGGGCGGGAGAGTGCGGATGACTCTGCAGCACCGAATGAGAGAACTCCAGGTCCTCCTTTGCCAGGGTATCAAATTTGTAAAATTTTACAAACGTGTTCTCCCCCGACCACGTAGCTGCTCGGCAGAGTTGTAATGCCGAGACCCCTCGGGCAGCCGCCCAAGATGAGCCCACCTTCCTTGTGGAGTGGGCTTTTACAGTTTTAGGCTGTGGCAGGCCTGCCACAGAATGTGCAAGTTGAATTGTGTTACAAATCCAACGAGCAATCGACTGCTTAGAAGCAGGTGCGCCCAACTTGTTGGGTGCATACAATATAAACAGCGAGTCAGATTTTCTGACTCCAGCCGTCCTTGCAATGTATATTTTTAAGGCTCTGACAACGTCCAACAACTTGGAGTCCTCCAAGTCGCTAGTGGCCGCAGGCACCACAATAGGTTGGTTCAGATGAAATGCTGATACCACTTTAGGGAGAAAATGCGGACGAGTCCGCAGTTCTGCCCTATCCGAATGGAAGATTAGATAAGGACTTTTATAAGATAAAGCCGCCAATTCAGATACTCTCCTGGCAGAGGCCAGGGCTAGTAACATAGTCACTTTCAATGTGAGATATTTCAAATCCACCTTTTTCAATGGTTCAAACCAATGGGATTTGAGGAAATCTAAAACTACATTTAGATCCCACGGTGCCACCGGAGGCACCACAGGAGGCTGTATATGCAGTACTCCCTTGACAAAAGTCTGGACCTCAGGGACAGAGGCCAATTCTTTTTGGAAGAATATTGACAGGGCCGAAATTTGAACCTTAATGGATCCCAATTTGAGACCCATAGATAATCCTGATTGCAGGAAATGTAGGAAACGACCCAGTTGGAATTCCTCCGTCGGAACCCTCCGATCCTCGCACCACGCTACATATTTTCGCCAAATGCGGTGATAATGTTTCACGGTGACTTCCTTCCGTGCCTTAATCAAGGTAGGAATGACTTCTTCTGGAATGCCTTTCCCTTTTAGGATCTGGCGTTCAACCGCCATGCCGTCAAACGCAGCCGCGGTAAGTCTTGAAAAAGACAGGGACCCTGCTGTAGCAGGTCCCTTCTCAGAGGTAGAGGCCACGGTTCGTCCATGAGCATCTCTTGAAGTTCCGGATACCAAGTCCTTCTCGGCCAATCCGGAACCACTAGTATTGTTCTTACTCTTCTTTGCCGTATGATCTTCAATACCTTTGGTATGAGCGGCAGAGGAGGAAACACATACACTGACTGGTACACCCAAGGAGTTACCAGTGCGTCCACAGCTATTGCCTGTGGATCTCTTGACCTGGCGCAATATTTGTCCAGTTTCTTGTTGAGGCGAGACGCCATCATGTCTACAATTGGTCTTTCCCAACGGTCTATTAACATGTTGAAGACTTCTGGATGTAGACCCCACTCTCCCGGATGAAGATCGTGTCTGCTGAGGAAGTCTGCTTCCCAGTTGTCCACGCCCGGGATGAACACTGCTGACAGTGCTATCACGTGATTCTCCGCCCAGCGAAGAATCTTGGCAGCTTCTGCCATTGCACTCCTGCTTCTTGTGCCGCCCTGCCTGTTTACATGGGCGACCGCCGTGATGTTGTCCGACTGAATCAACACCGGCTTTCCTTGCAGGAGAAGTTCCGCCTGGCTTAGAGCATTGTAGATTGCTCTTAGTTCCAGAATGTTTATGTGAAGAGACTTTTCCAGACTCGTCCATACTCCCTGGAAGTTTCTTCCTTGTGTGACTGCTCCCCAGCCTCTCAGGCTGGCGTCCGTGGTCACCAGGATCCAATCCTGAATGCCGAATCTGCGGCCTTCTAATAGGTGAGCCTTCTGCAACCACCACAGAAGTGACACCCTTGTCTTTGGTGACAGGGTTATTCGCAGGTGCATCTGCAGATGCGACCCTGACCATTTGTCCAACAGATCCCTTTGGAATATTCTTGCATGGAATCTGCCGAATGGAATTGCTTCGTAAGAAGCCACCATTTTTCCCAGGACTCTTGTGCATTGATGTACTGACACTTTTCCTGGTTTTAGGAGGTTCCTGACCAGATCGGATAACTCCTTGGCTTTTTCCTCTGGAAGGAAAACCTTTTTCTGAACCGTGTCCAGAATCATTCCTAGGAACAGCAGACGAGTTGTCGGGATTAAATGGGATTTTGGAATATTCAGAATCCACCCGTGTTGTCTTAGCACCTCTTGAGATAGTGCTAAAGCTGTCTCCAGCTGTTCTCTGGACCTTGCCCTTATTAGGAGATCGTCCAAGTATGGGATAACTAATACGCCTTTTCTTCGAAGAAGAATCATCATCTCGGCCATTACCTTGGTAAAGACCCGAGGCGCCGTGGACAATCCGAACGGCAGCGTCTGAAACTGATAGTGACAGTTTTGAACAATGAACCTGAGGTACCCCTGGTGTGCGGGGTAAATCGGAACGTGTAGATACGCATCCTTGATGTCCAAGGATACCATAAAGTCCCCTTCTTCCAGGTTCGCTATCACTGCTCTGAGTGACTCCATCTTGAACTTGAACTTTTTTATGTAGAGGTTCAAGGACTTCAGATTTAGAATAGGCCTTACCGAGCCATCCGGCTTCGGTACCACAAATAGAGTGGAATAATACCCCTTTCCTTGTTGTAATAGGGGTACTTTGACTATCACCTGCTGAGCGTACAGCTTGTGAATGGCTTCCAACACCCTCTCCCTTTCGGAAGAGACGGTTGGTAAGGCAGACTTCAGGAAACGATGAGGAGGATCCGTCTCTAATTCCAACCTGTACCCCTGAGATATTATCTGCAGGATCCAGGGGTCTACCTGCGAGTGAGCCCACTGCGCGCTGTAATTTTTGAGACGGCCCCCCACTGTCCCCGAGTCCGCTTGAGAGGCCCCAGCGTCATGCTGAGGTTTTTGCAGGAGCCGGGGAGGGCTTCTGTTCCTGGGAAGGAGCTGCCTGTTGGTGTCTCTTCCCTCTTCCTCTGCCTCGTGGCAGATACGACAAGCCCTTTGCTCTCTTATTTTTGTAGGAGCGAAAAGGCTGCGGTTGAAAGGTCGGTGCCTTTCTCTGTTGGGGAGTGACTTGAGGTAAAAAAGTGGATTTCCCGGCAGTAGCCGTGGCCACCAAGTCTGATAGACCAACTCCAAATAACTCCTCCCCTTTATACGGCAAAACCTCCATGTGACGTTTTGAATCCGCATCGCCTGTCCACTGTCGTGTCCATAAGGCTCTTCTGGCTGAAATGGACATAGCACTCATCCGAGATGCCAGTGTGCAAATATCCCTCTGTGCATCACGCATATAGATAAATGCATCCTTTATTTGTTCTAACGACAGTAAAACATTGTCCCTATCTAGGGTATCAATATTTTCAATCAGGGATTCTGACCAAACTACTCCAGCACTGCACATCCAGGCAGTTGCTATAGCTGGTCGTAGTATAACACCTGCATGTGTGTATATATTCTTTTGAATAACTTCCATCTTTCTATCTGATGGATCCTTAAGTGCGGCCGTCTCAGGAGAGGGTAACGCCACTTGTTTGGATAAGCGTGTGAGCGCCTTGTCCACCTTAGGGGGTGTTTCCCAGCGCGCCCTAACCTCTGGCGGGAAAGGGTATAATGCCAATAACTTTTTTGAAATTATCAACTTTTTATCAGGAGCAACCCACGCTTCATCACACACGTCATTTAATTCTTCTGATTCAGGAAAAACTGTTTGTAGTTTTTTCACACCATACATAATACCCTGTTTTACGGTATCTGTAGTATCAGCTAAATGTAACGTCTCCTTCATTGCCAAAATCATATAACGTGTGGCCCTACTGGAAAATACGTTTAAATTTCTACCGTCGTCACTGGAATCAGTGCCCGTGTCTGGGTCTGTGTCGACCGACTGAGGCAAAGGGCGTTTTACAGCCCCTGACGGTGTTTGAGGCGCCTGTACAGGCATTAATTGATTGTCCGGCCGCCTCATGTCCTCAACTGACTGTTTAAGGGAAGATAAACCATCACGTAATTCCACAAATAAAGGCATCCATTCTGGTGTCGACCCCCTGGGGGGTGACATCTGCATATTTGGCAATTGCTCCGCCTCCACACCAATATCGTCCTCATACATGTCGACACCACGTACCGACACACACCGCAAACTCACAGGGAATGCTCTAATGAAGACAGGACCCACTAGCCCTTTTGGGGAGACAGAGGGAGAGTCTGCCAGCACACACCACAAAGCGCTATATATACAAGGGATATCCTTATATTAAGTGCTCCCTTATAGCTGCTTTAATATATATATATATAGCCATTAATGTGCCCCCCCTCTCTGTTTTACCCTGTTTCTGTAGTGCAGTGCAGGGGAGAGACCTGGGAGCCGTTCTGACCAGCGGAGCTGTGACAGAAAATGGCGCCGTGTGCTGAGGAGATAGGCCCCGCCCCTTTTTCGGCGGGTTCTTCTCCCGCTATTTTTCCAGTCAGGCAGGGGTTAAATATCTCCATATAGCCCCTATGGGCTATATGTGAGGTATTTTTAGCCTTGTATAAGGTTTATATTTGCCTCTCAGAGCGCCCCCCCCCAGCGCTCTGCACCCTCAGTGACTGCCCAGTGAAGTGTGCTGAGAGGAAAATGGCGCACAGCTGCAGTGCTGTGCGCTACCTTATGAAGACTGAGGAGTCTTCAGCCGCCGGTTTCCGGACCTCTTCACGCTTCAGCATCTGCAAGGGGGTCGGCGGCGCGGCTCCGGGACCGGACTCCACGGCTGGGCCTGTGTTCGATCCCTCTGGAGCTAATGGTGTCCAGTAGCCAAGCAGCAAATCCACTCTGCATGCAGGTGAGTTTACTACTTTCCCCCTAAGTCCCACGTTGCAGTGATCCTGTTGCCAGCAGGACTCACTGTAAAGAAAAAAACCTAAACTAAACTTTCTCTAAGCAGCTCTTTAGGAGAGCCACCTAGATTGCACCCTTCTCGTTCGGGCACAAAATCTAACTGGAGTCTGGAGGAGGGTCATAGGGGGAGGAGCCAGTGCACACCACCTGACCTAGTAAAGCTTTACTTTTTTGTGCCCTGTCTCCTGCGGAGCCGCTATTCCCCATGGTCCTTTCAGGAACCCCAGCATCCACTTAGGACGATAGAGAAATATATTTTAGGCGTTGGACCCTGAGCACGGTATCTGTGTGTTTCTTATAGTATTAAGTATTCTCAGAGCGTCGGTGACGCTCGAACAGCTTTAAAGGTAATAAGGTTATACTGTGTTGCATTTACACTCTAACATTACACTAAGGTTTTACTGCACAATACACTGTTTATGGTTTAGATACAAAGGTTTAATATAGTGAGCGTCAGCGCCGCTGGTGATCTCCTCGTGGTCCCGAGCGTCCGCTATGCTATAGCGAATCATTACGTTAGTTAACAGCCAATAACGTGCCTGCCTGTGATCTCTTGGCCGTGAGTGAACGTGACGCTTGAGCGTCTCTATCACGGCAAAGCGATTGTTACGCAACTAGCGTACCCTTACGGTACTTCATACGTAGATAGCGTACAGTGTTCTTAGACCTCATAAAGGGTATTATATACGATAAATATTTAGCTTTATCAATTGGCGGCTCGCCCTGTCCTTCACATATCTACACTAGGTAATTTCAGCAGACATTATCCAGCAGCAAAGGGCGGGAGATCATATTCCTCGTAGTGCTGTTTGGATAAGCGTCTGCTTCTCTTAGTAAAGGGTGCTGAAGGAATCCGGGAACCGGAGGTAAGAACAAAACAATAGTGTCTTTTTAAAACTGTTTATTTTTCTGTCTTGCGTACACACGCACGCACACATATATATCTGCATTTCCTTTTCATTGGTGTATTTTCGTATGTCACTCTCCTGTTTGCCAGTTCTATAGTTGATAAACGTGCTAAGAGAGATTTGTCACTATTTCATAGTTTAAGAGTAAAGATAATATAGTTAAAGTATAGACAAACACACAGCTGTGCCTGAGAGACAAGGCGAAGTCAGTGTGGTGCGCGGTAGATGATAAAGGATCATCTACATTGATAAACGTATAAATTGTGTTACGGTGGATCTTTGCTTTGCGTACACGTGTCTCTAACAAAAGACTGAGACTTGCGTACGCAATCCAAGGGCCGACGCACGCAGCGTATATTACGCAACGGAGCGTACGGGTACGCCCACGTAACTCAAATCACAAGTTTTTTTTTTTTTCCTCTCAACGCGATAAGTAGCGCCACGCGGTAAATAACGCCAGGCGATAAATCGCGCAAATTTTTTTTTTACATTCCAAATTTAAATTAACAGATACTTCTCCTAATTTGTAACACATCTGGTCTAAAGGAAAATTTCTGCGCAGAAATAGAAATAGAAACAAAAGTGTACATGTGGTGAGTGAGTGTGTTGTATACAATTTTACAGGTTGAACCACAAGAAAAGTCGAGTTCTCGTGAGGTACATGCGTGTAAGTGACGTACATGGTGGCTAGGGAGGCATCCCTGGTTAAAACATACAATTTGAGCATTAGAGTGTAGCAGACCAGGAGGTCATACTGTAACAGACCAGGAGGTCATAGCAGACCAACAGGTTCAGGTACAGCAGACAAGGAAGTCCGCTATACAGTCCACAGGCACAACACCAAGAAAGGGTTGGTGCAACACCCATATAGGCCATATAAGCTCTGGCTGAAGGAATTCGCAGCCGAAATTTTCGATTCCACTGGTCGCTCAGTACATAAGATTAGTTGCTTGTGTACTAAACGATTGTAACGCACGTAATTGTGTGCATTAGTAAACCTGACCGGTACTATTTGTGTACGAAGGTCATAAACGCTATTTGTACATTCTAACGTGATTTGTGTAACTTTTTTTTATTTTAAGGGAAGTTCGCTGCTCACTCAGGAACTATCCAGCAACCAATAGTTACTGGAAAGAGTAAGTGTTCTTCGGAGCACCCTCACAGGTTCCAGTAAATAGAGGTTCAGGTCGCAGGGGCCCTAGGTCGAGTACGCCAGCACCATATCGGTGTGATCAGGTCGTATTGGTCGGCGTGGGCGAGTGAGTGGGGTACTCGGTAAACCGCCACCGTCAGCCTATTTTGGACATTTGGTTTGCGTAAGGGTTGGTTGAATAAAGCAACACCTTCGAACTATGGGGGCCACTTGTTCAGGTAGGGGGCGATCAACCTCGGTTCGGGTTGATTCAGTGAACCGACCAATTGGGTCGGCAAGGTATGTAATGTGTGAGAAATACGGAAGTCACACAGAAGCTTTATGTGATGAATGGGAGAGAATGACAGTACATGACGGGGAGAAATTCCCAAGAGTAGGTAGCTTCAGCACAGAAGTGTTAACGAATTTAAGGAGAAGGATATGTCTCATTAAATCAACAAAGAGACGAATCAAACATTACGATTATTTGCAGTTGTGGCAACAGGAAGGTGACATACAGAGAGGATTGGCTCAGGCGGCGGGATCTGGCTCAATCAGAAAACTGATAGCCACGGCCCCACCGCCACCATACATATCAGGAGAGAAATTGGTTGCGGAGAATGACGCACTAAGGTGTAACACACAAACACTTAGCAACTGTGTAAATGTTAAAGATAATGTTAACCAATTAACCAATGCAAGTATTAACCCGTGCAAGTTGTACCCTGTTTTGAACTTTCCTCAGGAGTGTGATCAAGAAGACGAATCGGCAACAATTTCAGCGCTCTCTCTCGCAGCCACCATAGCAGAGACCACAGTAGGCACAGCTCCACCCACGAGATTAGTAACAAAGGCCCCTAGCGGAGGGATAGGTGAGGTCGTATCTACAGGTAAGTACGGCACCATACACTATGCTGAAGCCATTTCAGCACAGGCTGTAGAACCCACACAGAGTGATGTTGTTAGAGTTACTCCTGTTAGGGTAATAGCTGTTCCAAATGGGAAAACTGACACAACAGGGGTCACCCCTGTGAGGAACATTGCCATGTATAGCCCATTTTCCCGAATGGAATTAAGGACCATAGTGTCTGAATTCCCTGACCCTAGAAAAGACTTAGTTGCCAGTCAAAAATACATCAGAGACTTAGGTAACACTGTAGAGCCCAACAATAAAGACTGGCAGATATTGCTGAGAGCATGTTTACCCTCCAATGTTGACGCAACTCAATTTTTAGCTGATTGCGGATTAGATCAGGATGTACCTCTTACAGATGTGTACAACAAAGATAATGTAAAAAGAATAAACTTACAGTTAAAAGAGTATTTCCCAGCGGTAGTCAGATGGAACAAGATATTCTCCATTAAACAGAAGGAGTCAGAGACAGCTGCAGAGTATTTTCACAGAGCATTATCAGAAATGGCAAAATACACAGGCATAGAGGACATTAAAACAAACATAAACCATCGAGAAGTAGCAGTATCGGTACTGATGGATGGTTTAAAAGAGTCATTGAAGACTAGGGTACAGACCACACAACCATGTTGGCGAGGTCTGTCTGTGGCTACTTTGAGAGAGGCTGCTATTGATCACGATAGGAACATCACCAGACACAGGGAACAACAAAGTGATAAGTTAATGGCCGTAAGTATACAGGCCCTGACCACAAGGCAGCCTTTGTTTGTATCACCAAACCCTGTGGGTAAGTCAAGTGTGGTTACTTGTTATTCTTGTCATAAACAGGGACACATGGCACGAGATTGTAGAGTAAAGAATGTACGAAACTCATACCAACCCCCTAGAAAACGACACGACACACGACATTGGGATCAGGGTCCGCAGAAACGGAGTTATGAGCCACATGCAGGGGAAACAAAAAGATACCCCCCGAACAGAGACTGGCAAGCCTCTGGTAGCTCCCAATTAACTCCATCACAAGTAGTTGCTGCCAGCGGGATTCAGGGAGGTCACCATACCCAATAGGGGTGTGGCCATACCTGTAATCTGCAGCCAGTAAAATTGATTGCAAGCCTTGAAAGTGAACCAGAAATTGCAATCAATGTAGCTGGTAAATCATTAAACTTTCTTGTAGACACAGGGGCGGCCAAATCAGTGATAAATTCGACAGTGGGCATGAGAACCACTGGTAAGACAATTCCAGCCATAGGGGTAACGGGAGTAGTCCAGCACTACCCTGTTAGCAAACCAGCCGAGATTACAGTAGGGCCTTTACATACCAAGCATTCCTTTTTGCTGGCTGCATCGGCACCGACTAATCTCCTGGGAAGAGACTTACTGTGTAAAATGGGGTGCGTCATTTATTGTACTCCTGAAGGTGTATTCTTGGACATACCTGAGAATCACGCTCAGGAAGTACGAGACATGTTAGACTCCCCATCAAAATTAATGTCACATACCATTATGACAAATAGGACTCCATCCCAAGTAGAGGAAATGACATCTCAGATACCAGAGTCACTTTGGACTAAAGATGGACAGGACACTGGATTAATGGCAAACGTAGCTCCGGTAGTTGTACAAGTAAAAGATGGTAGGATAGCTCCAAAAATCCCACAGTACCCTCTGAAGCCAGAGGTGGAGTTAGGAGTGTATCCCGTAATAGAGCGCTTGCTACAACAGGGCATTCTGGTAAGAACGTCCAGCACTGCTAATAGTCCCATCTTCCCTGTGAAAAAGAGTGGGGGGAGGGGTTACCGGCTAGTGCAGGATCTAAGGGGGATTAACAAAATAGTTGAGAGTCAGTTCCCCGTAGTGCCAAATCCAGCTGTCATCCTTATGCAAATCCCTCCCACTGCGAAATTTTTCACTGTTATTGACCTCTGCTCCGCTTTCTTTTCGGTACCTCTGCACCCTGACAGTCAATATTTGTTTGCATTTACATACAGAGGAGTCCAATACACATGGACTCGATTACCACAAGGTTTCATAGACAGTCCAAGTATATTTTCCCAGGCTTTGCATGATTGTTTACAGTCTTTCCAACCAGTGAGTGGATCAGTATTAATACAGTACGTGGATGATCTACTACTGTGTTCTGATTCATTGGAAGCATCCCTGAAGGATACGAAACAGCTCCTGTTTCATCTTTCAGACACAGGACACAAGGTTTCCAAAGACAAGTTGCAATTATGCCAAACTAAGGTAAAATATTTGGGACACTGTTTAACACAAGGACTGAGACACCTGACCGCTGATAGAATTCAAGCAATTAGAGACATGACTCTGCCACAAACCCAGCAACAGATCAGAACATTTTTAGGAATGTGTGGGTATTGCCGTAACTGGATCCCAGGATTTTCCATTCTAGCGTTACCTTTGCAGGAGATGGTTTCCTCAAACAAACCTGATCGGATTTCGCATACAGACGAGTCTGAGGCAGCATTTGAGAGACTTAAACAGTGCCTAACGCAGGCACCAGCATTAGGTATGCCTGACTATGGGAAACCCTTTGAGCTGTACGGAACAGAAAGTGCTGGTTGCGCGGCAGGCGTCCTAACCCAAAAGCACGGTGATGCCAGCAGGCCAGTAGCATATTACAGCGCTCAGCTAGACACGGTAGCGCGATCCCTCCCCACATGCTTGCGAAGCGTTGCTGCGATAGCATTGCTAGTAACGAAAAGCGAAGACGTCGTGCTAGGTCACAACCTCACAATTCATACACCACATGCAGTGTCAGCCTTGTTAAATTCTGCCCAAACCAGGCACGTCTCATCAGCGCGGTTTACAAGATGGGAATTGGCACTAATGGCCCCCGTAAACATCACCATAAGGAGATGCAGTGCATTAAATCCTGCAACATATCTCCCAAGTGTGTCTGGACAGACCCAAAGGGTGGAGGATGAGAGTACTGGGGAAAGAGGATTTAATACAAAGGAAGACACTCATGATTGTATGGAATATTTGACCCAAAATTTTACCGCAAGGCCTGACATCAGTGACAACCCACTGAAAGATGCAGAACTTACGTTCTACACGGACGGTAGTTGTCATAGACAGTCAGACTCGGGAGACTTGTGTACTGGATACGCAGTCGTAGATGACCAAGGCACCATAGAAGCGGAACCGCTAGGCCCACCTCACTCAGCCCAGGTTGCTGAACTGGTCGCCCCAACCAGAGCATGTGAATTGGCTAAGGGCAAATCAGCCAATATCTACACCGATTCTAGATACGCATTCGGGGTAGTCCATGATTTCGGAGCCCTATGGCGCCTCAGAAATTTCATGACGGCAGCTGGTACACCGATAGCGCATGCAGCTCACATAAAAAGGCTTCTAACAGCGATACAGGAACCCGACAGAGTGGCTGTTATCAAATGTAAAGCACACACATATAGCCAAGACCCAGTATCACTTGGTAACAGCCGAGCAGACGAAGCTGCTAAGTTAGCAGCTGCTACCCCCAGACAGACAGACACCACACAATTGATGGTATTTAATACCATCAACACACAGAAGTTGTGTGAAATGCAAAATTTGTGTTCCACACAGGAAAAGGCAGTCTGGAAGGCAAAGGGATATGGCCAGGAGTCCTCAGGACTCTGGACGGATGGACATGGTAAACCAGTGGCCCCCAGAGCATATCTTCCGTGTTTGGCTGAAGCAGCTCACGGGCTGACTCATCTAGGCAAGGAAGGGATGTGCAAGTTGGTAAGAGCATATTGGTGTGCCCCAGGATTCTCATCTCATGCGAGTAAAAGGGCAATGTCATGCCTTACCTGTTTGAGAAAGAATATTGGAAAGGCAATACCTACAGAACCATCCCATATCCCACCTGCCGGCGGCCCTTTCCAGGTAATACAGATTGACTTCATTCAATTACCCCCTTGTCGAAATTTGAAATATGTACTTGTTTGTATAGATGTTTTTTCAAATTGGGTCGAAGCATTTCCGGCGGCCACAAATACCGCTATGTTTACTGCTAAGAAAATTGTGCAGGAATTTGTATGTAGATATGGTATCCCTAGAATTATCGAAAGTGATAGGGGTACCCATTTTACAGGTGATGTCTTTCAAGGAATGTGTAAATTGATGGGAATTGATAGCAAGCTGCACACTCCATACCGTCCACAGGCGAGTGCGAAAGTGGAAAGAGTGAACAGCACTATTAAAAATAAACTGAGTAAAGTGATGGCAGAGACAGGATTGACATGGCCAGAAGCTTTACCCATTGTACTGTACAGCATCAGAACCACTCCCAGGTCCCCTCTTAATCTGTCTCCCTTTGAAATCTTGTTTGGTCGACAACCGCATGTTATGATTAACCCTCAGGATGATTTGAAGTGTAACAATGAAGTGACTGTAAAATACTTGATTAACATGAGTAAACAGTTAAGGAATCAAAATGATAATCTGAAGTTAGTGATTCCTGATTTACCAGATAGTAATTGTCATGACATTGAACCTGGGGATTATGTAATGATACGGAATTTTCTACGCTCAGGTTGCCTTATTGACAGATGGGAAGGACCATACCAGGTCTTATTGACTAGCACTACAGCATTGAAGGTTGCTGAGAGAGAGACTTGGGTTCATTCGTCCCACTGTAAGAAGGTCGTTGATCCAGAGAAGTCCTGTGATAAGGAACAGACGGTAGAGGTTGTATCACTAGAGTGTCTGTTCCAGGAGGACTAAGGCGGCACCTGAGCATCGAGAACCACAAGATCAAAAGCAGTTGTCGATCCCCTGTTCCCTTTTATTGTTTTTCTCCAACTTCCCATCCCATCTCCCTCAATTATTTTTTTCCCCTTCTCATTCTTCTTCGTCTCCTCCTATAAGATGGACTTGCCCCAAGAGACTGTGATCCGGATTTTCCTGTTGACCATGATGTTGACCAGAGCAGTCTGTTCCGGCGAGAGTACCATGGAGGTCGAGAGAGGTTCTGGAATGGGTTCTGATGATAAAGATGGAGGCGTAGTTTTCCAAGAACAACTTAACCAACAAGTAAAGGCGAGTATCAGAAAACGATCCGATAGCATTGACCATAGAAGGAATTGTGAAGGATTGTTAGCTGAAGAAAACTGTATCTGTAGGCTCTGTAACAATGTCATTGAGGATGGGTGCATTAAGAAATGCCAATCCAGTTTTAATATCCATATGGACCGGCATCCATTGAGTGACTATCACTCCTTAGTGGGTAATGTGTTAAACAAAACGGATTGTTGGGTATGCTCTCAAGTACCTCAGGGTCATAGCAAATCAGGGCTAGTACCATTTCCTTTAACGATAGAGGAGGTACTTGAGTTAAATGGTGGGAGACCGGTGGACCGGAGGTTTAATATCTCCAGCCCTCCTAGTTTGAAGCTCCACCAATACCATGTGGATAGGTCCCTATTATGTTTCAACATCTCCAATCCCCGAAAGCCGTGAAATTGGGAAGTGTCATGGAGTAACCACACCATGACCTTTTCGCATAGAGCAGATAGAATGCCTACAGATACAGAGCTTGTACGCCACATAGCCAGTAGAGGAAAATCTTTCCGGTATAGGTATACCTTAGGAAATAGGATTACTAGAGTTGGAGAGGTATCACCAGGATACTGTGCACATATCGTACAACCTGATACGTGTACTAAGCAGATGGAAGAATTAGGGTTAGGAGATTTCACATGGAAGGTGTGTAATATGGTTATGTCCTACTCCGTCCCATATGTTCTCCCCGATGATGCATATTTCATATGCGGGAGAAAGGCGTACAAGTGGCTTGCCCCAAACTCTCAAGGATTGTGTTATATTGGAAAAGTACTGCCTGAAGTAATGACTGTATCACATGACAAAATGAAAGACATACACCGTGGTGCCCAAGCTCCTTATACTCACACCCATTACGAGCACGTTGTTAAAAGGCACCTGATAGAGAAGACAGAGCATCCGGCCTCTGATCTGATAAGTGAATCCACCGGGATTCAATTCTTAATCGCGTTAGATTTCACCCGCACCGCTAGAGGAGTGCTGAATTATAAATACATATCGGCGCTCGCAAATTTGTTAGATAATATCACTGAAATGTATGATGACACATTTAGGTATACTGGAAGGGAACTTCAAGCTTACAAAACAGAACTGGTACAGCATAGAATGGTTCTCAATTACCTCACAGCAGTGACAGGCGGATATTGTGTCACACTGGCAACACAATACGGCGTGAAATGTTGCACATATATTACGAATAGCACCGAGGACCCGGTCGAGGTCATAGACCAAAAGATGGACAATATTCTCCAATTGAAGTGGGAATTTCGCAGGAGACACAATCTCACTCTTGCTGCTGTAGGTAATGAGCTGACTGGTTGGGTGTCATGGTTGAACCCGCGAAATTGGTTTTCTGGTTTAGGAGAATGGGCTCAAGGAGTCATAATGGATGTTGGGAAGTTTCTCCTATGTATCTTAGGTGTTGTCATATCGATTGGATTGATATTTAAATGCGGTCAGGCTTTAATGAAGTGCAAACACCGTACAAGGGTAATGAGTTTGAGGAGTGAGGAAACTGTAATTCCAATGGACTTGATTTATGACCCAAATGTAGAAACAATGATGTGATGAAAATGCGATTTCTACGGTCCGTTTCTTTCACCTGTTTTTCCGTTTTCTCCAAGGTAACAAGACCCACTTGGACGAGGAATTTGATGAGCCGATATACAGACAACAGAGGGATTAAAGAAGAAGTTTGACAACCTGATACACAGATTTTTGATGAACTATGCCATGGATCCCCAGTTTCCCTAGAAATTTTAAAATTACGCTAGCCCAACACTTTTGTAAATCTATGGACATTGACAGCTTTTGCTCGCACCTTATGGGCAAAAGCACAAAGAAGACTGCATTCAACAGACACCAAACAAGACCTCAATCGACGACTGTACATTTACCCGACATAGAATACCACCGCATTTACCGTAATTATGTCTTTTCTTCATTTCTACAACCCTCAGGTAATGACACACATAGTCGATAGGGAATACAGGCACAGATATCAGCAATCACATATCTCCCCCATTCATGTATCATCAACTAAAATGTGCTCCCCCATTTTGTTACAACCAAAGCCGAAAAGAGCTCGGTAAAGTTTGACAGCCCATCCACAGACCCGTACCACGGGATAAGAAGGAATTCACATGTATACTTCGCAATACCTCGAAGCTTGATTTAAAACACGTACGGCACGATGATACATGACCCCCAAGCACGGATTCATACACACATGCTTCTGCTATCTCACTAGGTCATACCCTTTTCCTACCTTCTCCTCTCCTCCCCTACCCAACCATGTAAATGTATTAACCCCTGACATATATTTTTCTCTTTTGAAATGTTTTAGAAGGTGGCAGTTATTATTGACTGCCAAAGGGTGGACTGTCAAAGTCAGAAAAATATCTCTATACACACTGCCATATTTGCACCTCATTCTGGTCCGCGCTGCGCATGCGTGCGCTCTCCCGTGCGTGCGCATACTCACAGTCGCGGGCACCCGCAGGCGCACGGTATGCGTATTTACGGTAGAGTTTATGTGATCGTAGCGTGCGACTCAATCGTTACATATTTTCAGTAATAATGTATTTTGTAGATCATGGTCCCTTTGATAGATTCTGAAAGTTTAGTTAACATAGCATGTTCCTGAACAGAGAGATCCCTCTTTGTATTGTACGAAGGGTCTAACAGGGGTCATACAGTGGTGTTTGGTACCCATCGGAAGAGTATTTAAATAGCAATATTCCGGTGTTGGTTTGGAGCGGATTAATCGCTCATGCGAATAGTTATGGACATAAGAAGTTTATGTCCATTTACTATTATTTGTTCTTATTTAGTCATGCGGCGGGAAACTCAGTATCCCACCCACCTAAACAGTTGGAAGCAGTCACAGCCCACCTGTATGAATCAACCTATGACCTTTTGTTATAATGCGAAGCCGAATTCCTGTGTCCAATGAACAATGAGATTGTAGGGACCATTGAATTGTATTGTGTGTGGGGCATAAATAGGCAGGCCGACCATATCCAGTTCACTCTCTTCAACGGTTCTCATTGCTGATAATCGGGAGCTGGATATCGAGGCGCATGCGATCGTTTCCCCTTGTGCGTAAGTGTTTCTCCGCAACTATATTGATCTTCTTGTTATTGTGGGCCAATCTCTCTCAATTTCTCTCTCTCTCTCTCTCTCTCTCCTTCTCTTTCCCTCTCATTTTCCCTTAAATTGTATTGTATTGTATTTCCTGTGTAGTTATCTGGTTAGGTAGTCTATGTTTTATTGTAGTGTATGACTTGTATTGTGTTTAACTCTTTTGCAAGTATAGCATTCATAATATATATTTTAGGCGTTGGACCCTGAGCACGGTATCTGTGTGTTTCTTATAGTATTAAGTATTCTCAGAGCGTCGGTGACGCTCGAACAGCTTTAAAGGTAATAAGGTTATACTGTGTTGCATTTACACTCTAACATTACACTAAGGTTTTACTGCACAATACACTGTTTATGGTTTAGATACAAAGGTTTAATATAGTGAGCGTCAGCGCCGCTGGTGATCTCCTCGTGGTCCCGAGCGTCCGCTATGCTATAGCGAATCATTACGTTAGTTAACAGCCAATAACGTGCCTGCCTGTGATCTCTTGGCCGTGAGTGAACGTGACGCTTGAGCGTCTCGATCACGGCAAAGCGATTGTTACGCAACTAGCGTACCCTTACGGTACTTCATACGTAGATAGCGTACAGTGTTCTTAGACCTCATAAAGGGTATTATATACGATAAATATTTAGCTTTATCACACCCTCGGAGGCTTGCATCCATGGTCACCAGGACCCAGTCCTGAATGCCGAATCTGCGGCCCTCGAGAAGGTGAGCACTCTGCAGCCACCACAGGAGAGACACCCTGGCCCTGGGGGATAGGGTGATCAGCCGATGCATCTGAAGATGTGATCCGGACCACTTGTCCAACAGATCCCATTGAAAGGTCCTCGCATGGAACCTGCCGAAGGGAATGGCCTCGTACGATGCCACCATCTTTCCCAGGACTCGCGTGCAGTGATGCACAGACACCTGTTTTGGTTTTAATAGGTCTCTGACCAGTGTCATGAGCTCCTGAGCCTTCTCCATCGGGAGATAAACCCTATTCTGGTCTGTGTCCAGAATCATGCCCAGGAAGGGCAGAGGAGTCGTAGGAATCAACTGCGACTTTGGAATATTTCGAATCCAGCCGTGCTGTTGTAACACTTCCCGAGAGCATGCTACGCTGATCAGCAACTGCTCTCTGGACCTCGCCTTTATGAGGAGATCGTCCAAGTATGGGATAATTGTGACCCCTTGCTTTCGCAGAAGCACCATCATTTCCGCCATTACCTTGGTAAATATTCTCGGTGCCGTGGAGAAACCAAATGGCAACGTCTGGAATTGGTAATGACAATCCTGTACCACAAATCTGAGGTACGCCTGATGAGGTGGATAAATGGGGACATGAAGGTATGCATCCTTTGTGTCCAGCGACACCAAAAAATCCCCCCCTTCCAGGCTTGCGATGACCGCTCTGAGCGATTCCATCTTGAACCTTTAAAGGTACATGTTCAGGGATTTTAAATTCAATATGGGTCTGACCGAACCGTCCGGTTTCGGTACCACAAACATGGTCGAATAATAACCCTTTCCTTGTTGAAGGAGGGGAACCTTGACCACCACCTGCTGAAGATACAATTTGTGAATTGCAGCTAACACTATTTCCCTCTCTAAGGGGGAAGCTGGCAGGGCCGATTTGAGGTATCGGTGAGGGGGCATCTTCTCGAATTCCAGCTTGTATCCCTGAGACACAATCTCTATTGCCCAGGGATCCACCTGGGAGTGAACCCACTTGCGGCTGAAATTTCGGAGATGTGCCCCCACCGGGCCTAGCTCCGCCTGTGGAGCCCCAGCGTCATGCGGTGGATTTAGTGGAAGCCAGGGAGGACTTCTGTTCCTGGGAACTAGCTGTGTTGTGCAGCTTCTTTCCTCTGCCCCTGCCTCTGGCAAGAAAGGACGCACCTCTGACTTTCTTGCCTTTTTGTGAACGAAAGGACTGCATTTGGTAATACGGTGCTTTCTTAGGTTGTGAGGGAACATATGGCAAAAAATTTGACTTTCCAGCAGTAGCTGTGGAGACCAGGTCCGAGAGACCCTCCCCAAACAATTCCTCACCCTTGTAAGGTAAAACCTCCATGTGCCTTTTTGAGTCGGCATCGCCTTTCCATTGCCGAGTCCACAGGACCCTTCTGGCAGAAATCGACATTACATTTATTCTAGAGCCCAGTAGGCTAATGTCTCTTTGAGCATCTCTCATATATAGGACAGCGTCTTTTATATGCCCCAGGGTCATTAATATAGTATCCTTGTCCAAGTTATCAAGATCCTCAGATAAGGTATCCGTCCATGCTGCTACAGCACTACACACCCAGGCCGACGCAATTGCCGGCCTTAGTAAGGTACCTGACTGTGTATAAATGGACTTCAGGATACCCTCCTGCTTTCTATCAGCAGCATCTTTTAGGGTGGCCGTATCCTGTGACGGTAGGGCCACCTTCTTGGATAAGCGTGTTAGAGCTTTGTCCACCCTAGGGGAGGATTCCCAGCGTAGCCTGTCCGTTGGCGGGAAAGGGTACGCCATAAGCATCCGTTGGGAATCTCCAGATAAAAAACTGCAGATTTCCAAAGCTTTTTCACATAACTCATTTAGCTCATGTGAAGGGGGAAAGGTCACCTCTTGCCTTTTCTCCCCATACATATGAACCCTCTTGTCAGGGACAGGGGTTTCCTCTGTGATGTGCAACACATCCTTAATTGCTATAATCATATAACGTATAGCTTTAGCCAATTTAGGCTGTAACTTTGCATCATCATAGTCAACACTGGAGTCAGAATCTGTGTCGGTATCTGTGTCAACAATTTGGGATAGTGGGCGCTTCTGAGACCCTGACGGCCTCTGCGACATAGGATCAGGCATGGGCTGAGACCCCGACTGTCCTAACGTTTCAGCTTTATCCAACCTTTTATGCAAGGAATTAACATTATCATTTAAAACCTTCCACATATCCATCCAATCATTTGTCGGCGCAGTCGGCGGAGACACCACATTCATTTGCTCCCGCTCTGCTTCCACATAGCCTTCCTCGTCAAACATGTCGACACAAGCGTACAGACACACCACACACACAGGGGAAGCTCTTAATGAGGACAGGACCCCCACAAGGCCCTTTGGAGAGACAGAGAGAGAGAATGCCAGCACACACCCCAGCGCTATATGTCCCAGGAATCACACAGTAACTTAGTGTTAACCCAGTAGCTGCTGTATAATATGTTTTTGCGCCTAATTTATGTGCCCCCCCTCTCTTTTTACCCTCTTCTACCGTGAATCTGCAGGGGAGAGCCTGGGGAGCTTCCTCTCAGCGGAGCTGTGGAGAGAAAATGGCGCTGGTGAGTGCTGAGGAAGAAGCCCCGCCCCCTCAGCGGCGGGCTACTGTCCCGCGTTTCTGTACAAAATTATGGCGGGGGCTCATGCATATATACAGTGCCCAACTGTATATATGCCCAACTTTTGCCAAGAAGTCCTAATTGCTGCCCAGGGCGCCCCCCCCTGCGCCCTGCACCCTACAGTGACCGGAGTATGTGAGGTGTATGGGAGCAATGGCGCACAGCTGCAGTGCTGTGCGCTACCTCATATGAAGACTGGAGTCTTCTGCCGCCGATTTTGAAGTCTTCTTGCTTCTTCCACCCGGCTTCTGTCTTCCGGCTCTGCGAGGGGGACGGCGGCACGGCTCCGGGAACGGACGACAAAGGGTGAGATCCTGTGTACGATCCCTCTGGAGCTAATGGTGTCCAGTAGCCTAAGAAGCAGGACCTATCTTCAGAGAGTAGGGCTGCTTCTCTCCCCTCAGTCCCTCGTAGCAGAGCCTGTTGCCAGCAGATCTCTCTGAAAATAAAAAAACCTAACAAAATACTTTCTTACAGCAAGCTCAGGAGAGCTCACTGAACAGCACCCAGCTCGTCCGGGCACAGATTCTAACTGAGGTCTGGAGGAGGGACATAGAGGGAGGAGCCAGAGCACAACAGTATCCAAATTCTTTCTTAAAGTGCCCTGTCTCCTGCGGAGCCCGTCTATTCCCCATGGTCCTTACGGAGTCCCCAGCATCCACTAGGATGTTAGAGAAAAATGGATTTAGGGATAAAAAAATTCTGAATGGGTCTGACAGAGCCATACGAACAGGCTTGAGTAAAAACTCCCTACCCTTGTTGGTGATGGGGAACTGTGAGCATCGCCTCTGAAGTAAAGAGTCTGGTGATTGGCCCTAGTAATACCCCTCTCCTTTCTTCTGAAACTGGTAAACCGTAGGTGAAGAAAAAAATGAGGGGGAGAACAGTCATCGGATCCAAGAAGGAATGGACCAAAAATGAGGGGCCACAATATGTACTGCGAGGAGCAGGAGAGGCGGATAGTAGACAAGTGGATTTACCCTATGTGTCTAGCTCCAGCCAAATAAATGTCACCTGAGAAGGGGAGAGCTTCTAATACCCTGTAGAATTTGCGTCTGCCGCTGGCGAAGCCATAGAGCTCTGTGGGCTGAGATTTCAGACGCAGAATACGAGAGATGAGCATGCGCACTGATCTAAGGCCTCGCCTAACATGAGCAGCAGATACACGAATAAGTACTGCTAGTGACACACATTGCTCCTAAAAAGCCTTTATAACCCAGGAACCAACAAGAGCAGGGCAAAGAACTACCTCTGCTACAGGGTAAATAGACTTGTAGTCCCCAACTTACGATTTGATGGTTCCGTAATGGACATAGCGCCAGGAAACGGGTAGTACAGTGCTCCTTGACTGACGGGACACGGAAGCTTCCCTGTTGGAGGAGTCTCCCACCGTTGTCTGCTATCAGTGAGGAAAAAGAGAAGTTTCCTAGCTAATGCTATCTGGTCATCTAATTCCTGTCGGGAAAGGGACCAAGGACCTTTGTTTTGTTTCCAAAAGGGAAGGTTGTGAAGGTCCCTGTCGGGGACCCTTAGGACCTGATGAACTGTCCTTGAGAGATGACCTCCTAATCCTCCTGTGGAGTGACTCCTGGAGGTGTTTCCCATCCTGAGGTGTGAGAGTCTGTTCCTCCTCCTGAGAGTCCTCGGATTGTAAAACAGACGGTAAAAGAGCCCGATGTCCTGTAAGACCCACGACGGCCGAGGTAGAGGCTGCTCCCAAACCGGTTATCTGTGACCTGGATAAATCAGAGCCGATTCTGCTGGAGGAGGGCCCTGCACAAGGAGAGGGTGAAACGGAATTCCCAGCCTCACTTCAGTAACACAACAGAGATACCCCTGCCTGGTGTTGTGTAGCCTTCGTGTTACACTTTGCACATGCCACAAAACAGGACGGAGTGGTTGGGAATCCATTGTAACATGCTCTCTATCAACTGAGCCATCCAGTATTTGCATTCACCCAGGAAAACGACAGGTATTCAGAAACAAACAGGCAGCAGGTGGCTGATACAGGAGACAGTAAGAGGAGCATCCGCATCCGCCCTGTGTGTGATATGTGTATATACTTATGTAGATTAGGGTACTTCTAAATATATATCTGCCGCAGAGACATATATATTGCCCATGCTCCCCCAGTGTTATACTCACCACCGCTGGGAGAGCTGGGTGCAGGGAGGTTCAGCACGGTTGGCAGAGAACCGTGCGTTCAGCAGCAGGGAACAGTGACGTTTGAGTCTAAAATGGTCGTACACAAGGGGCAGGATGCTGCAGAGCTTTTATTGAAGTCCAGCCACAGCTAAGCTCCGCCCCTTCCATTGTCCATTTGTGGAGCCTTTTTATAAAACGGTTCAGCGCTGCATAAAGCGAATGCTGCGGTTTGACTGTATGTAGGGGGTTTAAATCCATTAACCCCCCCCAAGCCAATTAAGAGCTGCCTGCAGACCCTAATGACGCCATATCTTCTCCCGGAGTCCCTGATAGGGAGCTGGGTAATCAGCTACAACAGGCAGCGACTGCCCCCCCCCCCCCGCAGATCCCACGTTACAGCAGACAGGGGCAGAGCGGTCAGCCTGTCCTCAATGCTGGTCTTGGCAGCTAAATTGATTTAATACAACATAAAAACAACTACTGGAGAAAGCTAAGAGAGAGAGAGATTGGCTCCCCGGGGACATTTCTACAACTGGTCATGAGGGGAAGGAGCCAGTCACATGTATAAACATAAAGTCCAGGCTCCACTTATCCACCCATCTATACCCCACTGTCCCCTAGGGGATGTAGGAGAAAATGGAAGTACAGCAGGCTAGAAACATGTATACCCCCCCGAGTAATGACAGACACCCCGGGGCTGCCCCAGAGGAACAGCCGGAGATTTCCTGCCTCTCTGAGCGGGGTGTAATCTCCATCTCAGGAACTGCCCCAGTCTGACACTACAGCAGTACAAGCCCGAAATCCTACCTGGGAGTCAGTGTCAGCATCATTATCCCGATGTACCGATGCTTCACTTCCGAGTGACCAAACCAGGAGCCTGGGGGAGAAGGAGAGTCAGCGCGTTATATACATCCAATGCCCCTACACACAGCCCAACACACACCCCTCACCGCTACACACAGCCCTACACACACCCCCCCTACACCATCACCCCTACACACAGCCCAACACACATCCCTACACACACCCCTCACCCCTACATACACCTCCTACACCATCACCCCTACACACAGCCTAACACACTCCCCTACACACACCACTCACCCCTACACCATCACCCCTACACACACCCCTCACCCCTACACCATCACCCCTACACACACCCCTCACCCCTACATACACCTCCTACACCATCACCCCTACACACAGCCCAACACACGCCCCTACACACACCCCCCTCACCCCTACACACACACACACCCTACACCATCACCCCTACACACACCCCTCACCCCTACACACCCCCCCTACACTATCACCCCTACACACACCCCTCACCCCTACACCATCACCCCTACACACACCCCTCACCCCTACACACACCCCTCACCCCTACACCATCACCCCTACACACACCCCTCACCGCTACACACACACACCCTACACCATCACCCCTACACACAGCCTAACACACACCCCTACACACACGCCTCACCCCTACACACAGCCCCTACACCATCACCCCTACACACACCCCTTACCCCTACACACACCCCCTACACTATCACCCCTACACACACCCCTCACCCCTACACCATCACCCCTACACACCCCTCACCGCTACACACACACACCCTACACCATCACCCCTACACACAGCCTAACACACACCCCTCACCCCTACACACAGCCCTACACACACCATCACCCCTACACACGCCCCTACACACACCCCTCACCGCTACACACGCCCCTACACACAGCCCCTACACCATCACCCCTACACACACCCCTCACCGCTACACACACCCCCTACACCATCACCCCTACACACAGCCTAACACACATCCCTCACCGCAACACACAGCCCTACACATAGCCCCTACACCATCACCCCTACACACACCCCTGACCGCTACACACAGCCCTACACACCTCTCACTGCTACACACAGCCCAACACACACTCCTACACATAGCCTAACACCCGCCCCTCACCACTACACACAGCCCTACACCATCACCACTACACACAGCCCTACACCATCACCCCTACACACACCCCTCACCGCTACACACAGCCCTACACATAGCCTAACACACAGCCCCTACACCATCACCCCTACACACACCCCTCACCACTACACACGCCCCTACACATAGCCTAACACACAGCCCCTACACACACCCCTCACCGCTACACACAGCCCTACACATAGCCTAACACACAGCCCCTACACCATCACCCCTACACACACCCCTCACCGCTACACATAGCCTACACATAGCCTAACACCCACCCCTCACCCCTACACACAGCCCCACACCATCACCCCTACACACAGCCCTACACCATCACCACTACACACACCATCACCACTACACACAGCCCCACACCATCACCACTACACACAGCCCCACACCATCACCCCTACACACAGCCCTACACCATCACCCCTACACACACACCATCACCACTACACACACCCCTCACCGCTACACATAGCCTACACATAGCCTAACACCCACCCCTCACCCCTACACACAGCCCCACACCATCACCCCTACACACAGCCCCACACCATCACCCCTACACACAGCCCTACACCATCACCCCTACACACACCATCACCCCTACACACACCCCTCACCGCTACACATAGCCTACACATAGCCTAACACCCACCCCTCACCCCTACACACAGCCCCACACCATCACCCCTACACACAGCCCCACACCATCACCCCTACACACAGCCCCACACCATCACCACTACACACACCATCACCCCTACACACACCCCTCACCGCTACACATAGCCTAACACCCACCCCTACACACAGCCCCACACCATCACCCCTACACACAGCCCCACACCATCACCCCTACACACAGCCCTACACCATCACCACTACACACACCATCACCCCTACACACACCCCTCACCGCTACACATAGCCTACACATAGCCTAACACCCACCCCTACACACAGCCCCACACCATCACCCCTACACACAGCCCCACACCATCACCCCTACACACAGCCCTACACCATCACCACTACACACACCATCACCACTACACACACCCCTCACCGCTACACATAGCCTACACATAGCCTAACACCCGCCCCTCACCCCTACACACAGCCCCACACCATCACCCCTACACACAGCCCTACACCATCACCACTACACACAGCCCCACACCATCACCCCTACACACAGCCCTACACCATCACCCCTACACCATCACCCCTACACACAGCCCTACACCATCACCACTACACACAGCCCTACACCATCACCCCTACACACAGCCCTACACCATCACCCCTACACCATCACCCCTACACCATCACCCCTACACACAGCCCCACACCATCACCACTACACACAGCCCAACACACACCCCCTACACACAGCCTTCACCGCTACACACACCCCTACACATAGCCTAACACCCGCCCCTCACCCCTACACACAGCCCTACACCATCACCCCTACACACAGCCCTACACCATCACCCCTACACACACTCCTCACCCCTACACACAGCCCTACACCATCACCCCTACACACCCCCCTCACCCCTACACACACCCCCTACACTATCACCCCTACACACACCCCTCACCCCTACACCATCACCCCTACACACACCCCTCACCCCTACACACACCCCCTACACTATCACCCCTACACACACCCCTCACCCCTACACCATCACCCCTACACACACACCCCACACCATCACCCCTACACACAGCCCCACACCATTACCCCTACACACAGCCCTACACCATTACCCCTACACACACCGCTCACCCCTACACTATCACCCCTACACACACCCCTCACCCCTACACCATCACCCCTACACACAGCCCTACACCATCACCCCTACACACACCCCCTACACCATCACCCCTACACACACCCCTCACCCCTACACACAGCCCTACACCATCACCCCTACACACACCCCTCACCCCTACACACACCCCCTACACTATCACCCCTACACACACCCCTCACCCCTACACCATCACCCCTACACACACCGCTCACCCCTACACACACCCCCTACACTATCACCCCTACACACACCCCTCACCCCTACACCATCACCCCTACACACAGCCCTACACCATCACCCCTACACACACCCCCTACACCATCACCCCTACACACACCCCTCACCCCTACACACAGCCCTACACCATCACCCCTACACACACCCCTCACCCCTACACACACCCCCTACACTATCACCCCTACACACACCCCTCACCCCTACACCATCACCCCTACACACACCGCTCACCCCTACACACACCCCCTACACTATCACCCCTACACACACCCCTCACCCCTACACCATCACCACTACACACAGCCCTACACCATCACCCCTACACACACCCCCTACACCATCACCCCTACACACAGCCCTACACCATCACCCCTACACACACCCCTCACCCCTACACACACCCCCTACACTATCACCCCTACACACACCCCTCACCCCTACACCATCACCCCTACACCATCACCCCTACACACAGCCCTACACCATCACCCCTACACACACCCCTCACCCCTACACACACCCCCTACACTATCACCCCTACACACACCCCTCACCCCTACACCATCACCCCTACACACACCCCACACCATCACCCCTACACACACACCCCACACCATCACCCCTACACACACCCCACACCATCACCCCTACACACACCCCACACCATCACCCCTACACACACCATCACCCCTACACACACCCCTCACCCCTACACACACCCCCTACACTATCACCCCTACACACACCCCTCACCCCTACACCATCACCCCTACACACACCGCTCACCCCTACACACACCCCCTACACTATCACCCCTACACACACCCCTCACCCCTACACCATCACCCCTACACACAGCCCTACACCATCACCCCTACACACACCCCCTACACCATCACCCCTACACACACCCCTCACCCCTACACACAGCCCTACACCATCACCCCTACACACACCCCTCACCCCTACACACACCCCCTACACTATCACCCCTACACACACCCCTCACCCCTACACCATCACCCCTACACACACCGCTCACCCCTACACACACCCCCTACACTATCACCCCTACACACACCCCTCACCCCTACACCATCACCCCTACACACAGCCCTACACCATCACCCCTACACACACCCCCTACACCATCACCCCTACACACAGCCCTACACCATCACCCCTACACACACCCCTCACCCCTACACACACCCCCTACACTATCACCCCTACACACACCCCTCACCCCTACACCATCACCCCTACACCATCACCCCTACACACAGCCCTACACCATCACCCCTACACACACCCCTCACCCCTACACACACCCCCTACACTATCACCCCTACACACACCCCTCACCCCTACACCATCACCCCTACACACACACCCCACACCATCACCCCTACACACAGCCCCACACCATTACCCCTACACACAGCCCTACACCATCACCCCTACACACAGCCCTACACCATCACCCCTACACACACCCCTCACCCCTACACACACCCCCTACACTATCACCCCTACACACACCCCTCACCCCTACACCATCACCCCTACACACACCCCACACCATCACCCCTACACACACACCCCACACCATCACCCCTACACACACCCCACACCATCACCCCTACACACACCATCACCTACTGTGACTCTTTGTCTTTGCCTGCTGCAGGAAATCCCGCACTCTGTCTGACGGAATCGCAAAGGAGATGCCAGGTGTGACCTTGAGAGTGTTAATGCCAATCACTTCCCCATCCTGGTGTAACAGACAATAGAAACGTGTCTTTATAGCAGTGAATGGCACAGCGCCCGTATGCCTCTTACTGTGTGATGTAACGTGACCGTATTCCTGCTGCTCCCTGCGCTCAGTGACTGTATTCTGGCACACCGCACCTGATCAGTGCCACCGCACCAGGATCATCCATCACCACCGCACCTGATCAGTGTCACCGCACCAGGATCATCCATCACCACCGCACCTGATCAGTGTCACCGCACCAGGATCATCCATCACCACCGCACCTGATCAGTGTCACCGCACCAGGATCATCCATCACCACCGCACCTGATCAGTGTCATCACACCAGGATCATCCATCACCACTGCACCTGATCAGTGTCATCGCACCAGGATCATCCATCACCACTGCACCTGATCAGTGTCACCGCACCAGGATCATCCATCACCACCGCACCTGATCAGTGTCACCGCACCAGGATCATCCATCACCACCGCACCTGATCAGTGTCACCGCACCAGGATCATCCATCACCACCGCACCTGATCAGTGTCATCACACCAGGATCATCCATCACCACTGCACCTGATCAGTGTCATCGCACCAGGATCATCCAGCTATCACCACCGCACCTGATCAGTGTCATCACACCAGGATCATCCATCACCACCGCACCTGATCAGTGTCATCACACCAGGATCATCCATCACCACTGCACCTGATCAGTGTCACCGCACCAGGATCATCCATCACCACCGCACCTGATCAGTGTCATCACACCAGGATCATCCATCACCACCGCACCTGATCAGTGTCATCACACCAGGATCATCCATCACCACTGCACCTGATCAGTGTCATCGCACCAGGATCATCCAGCTATCACCACCGCACCTGATCAGTGCCATCGCACCAGGATCATCCAGCTATCACCACCGCACCTGATCAGTGTCATCGCACCAGGATCATCCAGCTATCACCACCGCACCTGATCAGTGTCATCACACCAGGATCATCCATCACCACCGCACCTGATCAGTGTCATCGCACCAGGATCATCCATCACCACCGCACCTGATCAGTGTCATCACACCAGGATCACCCATCACCACTGCACCTGATCAGTGTCATCACACCAGGATCACCCATCACCACTGCACCTGATCAGTGTCATCGCACCAGGATCATCCATCACCACCGCACCTGATCAGTGTCATCACACCAGGATCATCCATCACCACCGCACCTGATCAGTGTCATCACACCAGGATCATCCAATCACCACTGCACCTGATCAGTGTCACCGCACCAGGATCATCCATCACCACCGCACCTGATCAGTGTCATCACACCAGGATCATCCATCACCACCGCACCTGATCAGTGTCATCACACCAGGATCATCCATCACCACTGCACCTGATCAGTGTCATCGCACCAGGATCATCCAGCTATCACCACCGCACCTGATCAGTGCCATCGCACCAGGATCATCCAGCTATCACCACCGCACCTGATCAGTGTCATCGCACCAGGATCATCCAGCTATCACCACCGCACCTGATCAGTGTCATCACACCAGGATCATCCATCACCACCGCACCTGATCAGTGTCATCGCACCAGGATCATCCATCACCACCGCACCTGATCAGTGTCATCACACCAGGATCACCCATCACCACTGCACCTGATCAGTGTCATCACACCAGGATCATCCATCACCACTGCACCTGATCAGTGTCATCACACCAGGATCATCCATCACCACCGCACCTGATCAGTGTCACCGCACCAGGATCATCCATCACCACCGCACCTGATCAGTGTCACCGCACCAGGATCATCCATCACCACTGCACCTGATCAGTGTCACCGCACCAGGATCATCTATCACCATCGCACCTGATCAGTGTCATCGCACCAGGATCATCCATCGCCACTGCACCTGATCAGTGTCACCGCACCAGTATCATCCATCACCACTGCACCTGATCAGTGTCATCGCACCAGGATCATCCATCACCACCGCACCTGATCAGTGTCACCGCACCAGGATCATCCATCACCACTGCACCTGATCAGTGTCACCGCACCAGGATCATCAATCACCACTGCACCTGATCAGTGTCACCGCACCAGGATCATCCATCACCACTGCACCTGATCAGTGTCACCGCACCAGGATCATCCATCACCACTGCACCTGATCAGTGTCATCGCACCAGGATCATCCATCACCACTGCACCTGATCAGTGTCATCGCACCAGGATCATCCAGCTATCACCACTGCACCTGATCAGTGTCATCGCACCAGGATCATCCATCACCACTGCACCTGATCAGTGCCATCGCACCAGGATCATCCATCACCACCGCACCTGATCAGTGTCATCGCACCAGGATCATCCAGCTATCACCACTGCACCTGATCAGTGCCATCGCACCAGGATCATCCATCACCACCGCACCTGATCAGTGTCATCGCACCAGGATCATCCAGCTATCACCACTGCACCTGATCAGTGTCATCGCACCAGGATCATCCATCACCACTGCACCTGATCAGTGTCATCACACCAGGATCATCCATCACCACTGCACCTGATCAGTGTCATCGCACCAGGATCATCCAGCTATCACCACTGCACCTGATCAGTGTCATCGCACCAGGATCATCCATCAAGACTGCACCTGATCAGTGTCATCGCACCAGGATCATCCAGCTATCACCACTGCACCTGATCAGTGTCATCACACCAGGATCATCCATCACCACTGCACCTGATCAGTGTCATCGCACCAGGATCATCCAGCTATCACCACTGCACCTGATCAGTGCCATCGCACCAGGATCATCCATCACCACCGCACCTGATCAGTGTCATCGCACCAGGATCATCCAGCTATCACCACTGCACCTGATCAGTGCCATCGCACCAGGATCATCCATCACCACTGCACCTGATCAGTGTCATCGCACCAGGATCATCCAGCTATCACCACTGCACCTGATCAGTGTCATCGCACCAGGATCATCCATCACCACCGCACCTGATCAGTGCCATCGCACCAGGATCATCCATCACCACCGCACCTGATCAGTGTCATCGCACCAGGATCATCCATCACCACTGCACCTGATCAGTGTCACCGCACCAGGATCATCCATCACCACTGCACCTGATCAGTGTCATCACACCAGGATCTTCCATCACCACCGCACCTGATCAGTGTCATCGCACCAGGATCATCCATCACCACTGCACCTGATCAGTGTCATCGCACCAGGATCATCCATCACCACCGCACCTGATCAGTGCCATCACACCAGGATCATCCATCACCACTGCACCTGATCAGTGTCACCGCACCAGGATCATCCATCACCACCGCACCTGATCAGTGTCATCGCACCAGGATCATCCATCACCACCGCACCTGATCAGTGTCATCGCACCAGGATCATCCATCACCACTGCACCTGATCAGTGCCATCACACCAGGATCATCCATCACCACCGCACCTGATCAGTGTCATCGCACCAGGATCATCAATCACCACTGCACCTGATCAGTGTCACCGCACCAGGATCATCCATCACCACTGCACCTGATCAGTGTCACCGCACCAGGATCATCCATCACCACTGCACCTGATCAGTGTCATCACACCAGGATCATCCATCACCACTGCACCTGATCAGTGTCACCGCACCAGGATCATCCATCACCACCGCACCTGATCAGTGTCATCACATCAGGATCATCCATCACCACCGCACCTGATCAGTGTCATCACACCAGGATCATCCATCACCACCGCGCCTGATCAGTGTCACCGCACCAGGATCATCCAGCTATCACCACTGCACCTGATCAGTGTCACCGCACCAGGATCATCCATCACCACCGCACCTGATCAGTGTCACCGCACCAGGATCATCCATCACCACTGCACCTGATCAGTGTCACCGCACCAGGATCATCCATCACCACTGCACCTGATCAGTGTCATCGCACCAGGATCATCCATCACCACTGCACCTGATCAGTGTCATCGCACCAGGATCATCCATCACCACTGCACCTGATCAGTGTCATCGCACCAGGATCATCCATCACCACCGCACCTGATCAGTGCCATCGCACCAGGATCATCCATCACCACTGCACCTGATCAGTGTCATCACACAGGATCATCCAGCTATCACCACTGCACCTGATCAGTGTCACCGCACCAGGATCATCCATCACCACCGCACCTGATCAGTGTCATCGCACCAGGATCATCCATCACCACTGCACCTGATCAGTGTCATCGCACCAGGATCATCCATCACCACCGCACCTGATCAGTGTCATCGCACCAGGATCATCCATCACCACTGCACCTGATCAGTGTCACCGCACCAGTATCATCCAGCTATCACCACTGCACCTGATCAGTGTCATCGCACCAGGATCATCCAGCTATCACCACTGCACCTGATCAGTGTCATCGCACCAGGATCATCCAGCTATCACCACTGCACCTGATCAGTGTCACCGCACCAGGATCATCCATCACCACCGCACCTGATCAGTGTCATCGCACCAGGATCATCCATCACCACCGCACCTGATCAGTGTCATCGCACCAGGATCATCCATCACCACCGCACCTGATCAGTGCCATCGCACCAGGATCATCCATCACCACCGCTCCTGATCAGTGCCATCGCACCAGGATCATCCATCACCACTGCACCTGATCAGTGTCATCGCACCAGGATCATCCATCACCACTGCACCTGATCAGTGTCATCGCACCAGGATCATCCATCACCACTGCACCTGATCAGTGTCATCGCACCAGGATCATCCATCACCACCGCACCTGATCAGTGCCATCGCACCAGTATCATCCATCACCACCGCACCTGATCAGTGTCATCGCACCAGGATCATCCAGCTATCACCACTGCACCTGATCAGTGCCATCGCACCAGGATCATCCATCACCACCGCACCTGATCAGTGTCATCGCACCAGGATCATCCAGCTATCACCACTGCACCTGATCAGTGTCATCGCACCAGGATCATCCATCACCACTGCACCTGATCAGTGTCATCACACCAGGATCATCCATCACCACTGCACCTGATCAGTGTCATCGCACCAGGATCATCCAGCTATCACCACTGCACCTGATCAGTGTCATCGCACCAGGATCATCCATCACCACTGCACCTGATCAGTGTCATCGCACCAGGATCATCCAGCTATCACCACTGCACCTGATCAGTGTCATCACACCAGGATCATCCATCACCACTGCACCTGATCAGTGTCATCGCACCAGGATCATCCAGCTATCACCACTGCACCTGATCAGTGCCATCGCACCAGGATCATCCATCACCACCGCACCTGATCAGTGTAATCGCACCAGGATCATCCAGCTATCACCACTGCACCTGATCAGTGCCATCGCACCAGGATCATCCATCACCACCGCACCTGATCAGTGTCATCGCACCAGGATCATCCAGCTATCACCACTGCACCTGATCAGTGTCATCGCACCAGGATCATCCATCACCACCGCACCTGATCAGTGCCATCGCACCAGGATCATCCATCACCACCGCACCTGATCAGTGTCATCGCACCAGGATCATCAATCACCACTGCACCTGATCAGTGTCACCGCACCAGGATCATCCATCACCACTGCACCTGATCAGTGTCATCGCACCAGGATCATCCATCACCACTGCACCTGATCAGTGTCATCACACCAGGATCATCCATCACCACTGCACCTGATCAGTGTCACCGCACCAGGATCATCCATCACCACCGCACCTGATCAGTGTCATCACACCAGGATCATCCATCACCACCGCACCTGATCAGTGTCATCACACCAGGATCATCCATCACCACCGCGCCTGATCAGTGTCACCGCACCAGGATCATCCAGCTATCACCACTGCACCTGATCAGTGTCACCGCACCAGGATCATCCATCACCACCGCACCTGATCAGTGTCACCGCACCAGGATCATCCATCACCACTGCACCTGATCAGTGTCATCGCACCAGGATCATCCATCACCACCGCACCTGATCAGTGTCACCGCACCAGGATCATCCATCACCACTGCACCTGATCAGTGTCATCGCACCAGGATCATCCATCACCACTGCACCTGATCAGTGTCATCGCACCAGGATCATCCATCACCACTGCACCTGATCAGTGTCATCGCACCAGGATCATCCATCACCATCGCACCTGATCAGTGCCATCGCACCAGGATCATCCATCACCACTGCACCTGATCAGTGTCATCACACAGGATCATCCAGCTATCACCACTGCACCTGATCAGTGTCACCGCACCAGGATCATCCATCACCACCGCACCTGATCAGTGTCACCGCACCAGGATCATCCATCACCACCGCACCTGATCAGTGTCATCGCACCAGGATCATCCATCACCACTGCACCTGATCAGTGTCATCGCACCAGGATCATCCATCACCACCGCACCTGATCAGTGTCATCGCACCAGGATCATCCATCACCACTGCACCTGATCAGTGTCACCGCACCAGTATCATCCATCACCACTGCACCTGATCAGTGTCATCACACCAGGATCATCCATCACCACTGCACCTGATCAGTGTCATCGCACCAGGATCATCCATCACCACTGCACCTGATCAGTGTCACCGCACCAGGATCATCCATCACCACCGCACCTGATCAGTGTCATCGCACCAGGATCATCCATCACCACCGCACCTGATCAGTGTCATCGCACCAGGATCATCCATCACCACCGCACCTGATCAGTGCCATCGCACCAGGATCATCCATCACCACCGCACCTGATCAGTGTCATCACACCAGGATCATCCATCACCACTGCACCTGATCAGTGTCATCGCACCAGGATCATCCATCACCACCGCACCTGATCAGTGTCATCGCACCAGGATCATCCAGCTATCACCACTGCACCTGATCAGTGTCATCGCACCAGGATCATCCAGCTATCACCACTGCACCTGATCAGTGTCATCGCACCAGGATCATCCAGCTATCACCACTGCACCTGATCAGTGTCACCGCACCAGGATCATCCATCACCACCGCACCTGATCAGTGTCATCGCACCAGGATCATCCAGCTATCACCACTGCACCTGATCAGTGTCATCGCACCAGGATCATCCAGCTATCACCACTGCACCTGATCAGTGCCATCGCACCAGGATCATCCATCACCACCGCACCTGATCAGTGCCATCGCACCAGGATCATCCATCACCACTGCACCTGATCAGTGTCATCGCACCAGGATCATCCATCACCACTGCACCTGATCAGTGTCATCGCACCAGGATCATCCATCACCACTGCACCTGATCAGTGTCATCGCACCAGGATCATCCATCACCACCGCACCTGATAAGTGCCATCGCACCAGGATCATCCATCACCACTGCACCTGATCAGTGTCACCGCACCAGGATCATCCATCACCACTGCACATCAGTGTCACCGCACCAGGATCATCCATCACCACTGCACCTGATCAGTGTCATCGCACCAGGATCATCCATCACCACCGCACCTGATCAGTGCCATCGCACCAGGATCATCCATCACCACTGCACCTGATCAGTGTCATCGCACCAGGATCATCCATCACCACCGCACCTGATCAGTGTCATCGCACCAGGATCATCCATCACCACCGCACCTGATCAGTGCCATCGCACCAGGATCATCCATCACCACTGCACCTGATCAGTGTCATCGCACCAGGATCATCCATCACCAACGCACCTGATCTGTGTCATCGCACCAGGATCATCCATCACCACCGCACCTGATCAGTGCCATCGCACCAGGATCATCCATCACCACTGCACCTGATCAGTGTCATCGCACCAGGATCATCCATCACCACTGCACCTGATCAGTGTCACCGCACCAGGATCATCCAGCTATCACCACTGCACCTGATCAGTGTCATCGCACCAGGATCTTCCATCACCACTGCACCTGATCAGTGTCATCACACCAGGATCATCCATCACCACTGCACCTGATCAGTGTCATCACACCAGGATCATCCATCACCACTGTGTCATTATAGTGTCATCGCACCAGGATCATCCATCACCACTGTGTCATTATAGTGTCATCGCACCAGGATCATCCATCACCACTGTGTCATTATAGTGTCATCGCACCAGGATCATCCATCACCACTGCACCTGATCAGTGTCACCGCACCAGGATCATCCATCACCACTGTGTCATTATAGTGTCATCACACCAGGATCTTCCATCACCACTGCACCTGATCAGTGTCATCACACCAGGATCATCCATCACCACTGTGTCATTATAGTGTCATCGCACCAGGATCATCCATCACCACTGTGTCATTATAGTGTCATCGCACCAGGATCATCCATCACCACTGCACCTGATCAGTGTCACCGCACCAGGATCATCCATCACCACTGTGTCATTATAGTGTCATCGCACCAGGATCATCCATCACCACTGTGTCATTATAGTGTCATCGCACCAGGATCATCCATCACCACCGCACCTGATCAGTGTCATCGCACCAGGATCATCCATCACCACCGCACCTGATCAGTGTCACCGCACCAGGATCATCCATCACCACCGCACCTGATCAGTGTCACCGCACCAGGATCATCCATCACCACTGCACCTGATCAGTGTCACCGCACCAGGATCATCCATCACCACTGTGTCATTATAGTGTCACCGCACCAGGATCATCCATCACCACTGCACCTGATCAGTGTCACCGCACCAGGATCATCCATCACCACTGCACCTGATCAGTGTCATCACACCAGGATCATCCATCACCACCGCACCTGATCAGTGTCATCGCACCAGGATCATCCATCACCACCGCACCTGATAAGTGTCACCGCACCAGTATCATCCATCACCACTGCACCTGATCAGTGTCACCGCACCAGTATCATCCATCACCACTGCACCTGATCAGTGTCATCGCACCAGGATCATCCATCACCACCGCACCTGATAAGTGTCACCGCACCAGGATCATCCATCACCACTGCACCTGATCAGTGTCACCGCACCAGTATCATCCATCACCACTGCACCTGATCAGTGTCATCACACCAGGATCATCCATCACCACTGCACCTGATCAGTGCCATCGCACCAGGATCATCCATCACCACTGCACCTGATCAGTGTCATCGCACCAGGATCATCCATCACCACCGCACCTGATCAGTGTCATCACACCAGGATCATCCATCACCACTGCACCTGATCAGTGTCATCACACCAGGATCATCCATCACCACTGCACCTGATCAGTGTCACCGCACCAGGATCATCCATCACCACCGCACCTGATCAGTGTCATCGCACCAGGATCTTCCATCACCACCGCACCTGATCAGTGTCATCACACCAGGATCATCCATCACCACCGCACCTGATCAGTGCCATCACACCAGGATCTTCCATCACCACTGCACCTGATCAGTGTCATCGCACCAGGATCTTCCAGCTATCACCACTGCATCATTATAGTGTCATCGCACCAGGATCATCCAGCTATCACCACTGTGTCATTATAGTGTCATCTCACCAGGATCATCCAGCTATCACCACTGTGTCATTATAGTGTCATCGCACCAGGATCATCCAGCTATCACCACTGCACCTGATCAGTGTCATCGCACCAGGATCTTCCAGCTATCACCACTGCACCTGATCAGTGCCATCGCACCAGGATCATCCAGCTATCACCACTGTGTCATTATAGTGCCATCGCACCAGGATCATCCAGCTATCACCACTGTGTCATTATAGTGTCATCGCACCAGGATCATCCAGCTATCACCACTGTGTCATTATAGTGTCATCGCACCAGGATCATCCAGCTATCACCACTGCATCATTATAGTGTCATCGCACCAGGATCATCCAGCTATCACCACTGTGTCATTATAGTGTCATCTCACCAGGATCATCCAGCTATCACCACTGAGTCATTATAGTGCCATCGCACCAGGATCATCCAGCTATCACCACTGTGTCATTATAGTGTCATCGCACCAGGATCATCCATCACCACTGTGTCATTATAGTGCCATCGCACCAGGATCATCCATCACCAGTGTCATTATAGTGCCATCGCACCAGGATCATGCAGCTATCACCACTGTGTCATTATAGTGTCACCGCACCAGGATCATCCAGCTATCACCACTGTGTCATTATAGTGTCATCTCACCAGGATCATCCAGCTATCACCACTGTGTCATTATAGTGTCATCGCACCAGGATCATCCAGCTATCACCACTGTGTCATTATAGTGTCATCGCACCAGGATCATCCAGCTATCACCACTGCACCTGATCAGTGTCATCGCACCAGGATCTTCCAGCTATCACAATCACCACTGTGTCATTATAGTGTCATCGCACCAGGATCATCCAGCTATCACCACTGCACCTGATCAGTGTCATCGCACCAGGATCATCCAGCTATCACCACTGAGTCATTATAGTGTCATCGCACCAGGATCATCCAGCTATCACCACTGAGTCATTATGGTGTCATCGCACCAGGATCATTCAGCTATCACCACTGCACCTGATCAGTGTCATCGCACCAGGATCTTCCAGCTATCACCACTGCATCATTATAGTGTCATCGCACCAGGATCATCCAGCTATCACCACTGTGTCATTATAGTGTCATCTCACCAGGATCATCCAGCTATCACCACTGAGTCATTATAGTGTCATCGCACCAGGATCATCCAGCTATCACCACTGCATCATTATAGTGTCATCGCACCAGGATCATCCAGCTATCACCACTGTGTCATTATAGTGTCATCTCACCAGGATCATCCAGCTATCACCACTGAGTCATTATAGTGTCATCGCACCAGGATCATCCAGCTATCACCACTGTGTCATTATAGTGTCATCGCACCAGGATCATCCAGCTATCACCACTGTGTCATTATAGTGTCATCGCACCAGGATCTTCCAGCTATCACCACTGCACCTGATCAGTGCCATCGCACCAGGATCATCCAGCTATCACCACTGCATCATTATAGTGTCCTCGCACCAGGATCATCCAGCTATCACCACTGTGTCATTATAGTGTCATCGCACCAGGATCATCCAGCTATCACCACTGAGTCATTATAGTGTCATCGCACCAGGATCATCCAGCTATCACCACTGCATCATTATAGTGTCCTCGCACCAGGATCATCCAGCTATCACCACTGCATCATTATAGTGTCATCTCACCAGGATCATCCAGCTATCACCACTGTGTCATTATAGTGTCATCTCACCAGGATCATCCAGCTATCACCACTGTGTCATTATAGTGCCATCGTACCAGGATCATCCATCACCACTGTGTCATTATAGTGTCATCGCACCAGGATCATCCAGCTATCACCACTGAGTCATTATAGTGTCATCGCACCAGGATCATCCAGCTATCACCACTGCATCATTATAGTGTCCTCGCACCAGGATCATCCAGCTATCACCACTGCATCATTATAGTGTCATCGCACCAGGATCATCCAGCTATCACCACTGCATCATTATAGTGTCATCTCACCAGGATCATGCAGCTATCACCACTGAGTCATTATAGTGTCATCGCACCAGGATCATCCAGCTATCACCACTGCATCATTATAGTGTCATCGCACCAGGATCATCCAGCTATCACCACTGTGTCATTATAGTGTCATCTCACCAGGATCATCCAGCTATCACCACTGAGTCATTATAGTGTCATCGCACCAGGATCATCCAGCTATCACCACTGTGTCATTATAGTGTCATCGCACCAGGATCATCCAGCTATCACCACTGTGTCATCGCACCAGGATCATCCAGCTATCACCACTGTGTCATTATAGTGTCATCTCACCAGGATCATCCAGCTATCACCACTGAGTCATTATAGTGTCATCGCACCAGGATCATCCAGCTATCACCACTGTGTCATTATAGTGTCATCGCACCAGGATCATCCAGCTATCACCACTGTGTCATCGCACCAGGATCATCCAGCTATCACCACTGTGTCATTATAGTGTCATCGCACCAGGATCTTCCAGCTATCACCACTGCACCTGATCAGTGCCATCGCACCAGGATCATCCATCTATCACCACTGAATCATTATAGTGTCCTCGCACCAGGATCATCCAGCTATCACCACTGTGTCATTATAGTGTCATCGCACCAGGATCATCCAGCTATCACCACTGAGTCATTATAGTGTCATCGCACCAGGATCATCCAGCTATCACCACTGCATCATTATAGTGTCCTCGCACCAGGATCATCCAGCTATCACCACTGCATCATTATAGTGTCATCTCACCAGGATCATCCAGCTATCACCACTGTGTCATTATAGTGTCATCTCACCAGGATCATCCAGCTATCACCACTGTGTCATTATAGTGCCATCGTACCAGGATCATCCATCACCACTGTGTCATTATAGTGTCATCGCACCAGGATCATCCAGCTATCACCACTGAGTCATTATAGTGTCATCGCACCAGGATCATCCAGCTATCACCACTGCATCATTATAGTGTCCTCGCACCAGGATCATCCAGCTATCACCACTGCATCATTATAGTGTCATCGCACCAGGATCATCCAGCTATCACCACTGCATCATTATAGTGTCATCTCACCAGGATCATGCAGCTATCACCACTGAGTCATTATAGTGTCATCGCACCAGGATCATCCAGCTATCACCACTGTGTCATTATAGTGTCATCTCACCAGGATCATCCAGCTATCACCACTGAGTCATTATAGTGTCATCGCACCAGGATTATCCAGCTACCACCACTGCATCATTATAGTGTCATCTCACCAGGATCATCCAGCTATCACCACTGAGTCATTATAGTGCCATCGCACCAGGATCATGCAGCTATCACCACTGTGTCATTATGGTGCCATCGCACCAGGATCATCCAGCTATCACCACTGTGTCATTATAGTGTCATCTCACCAGGATCATCCAGCTATCACCACTGTGTCATTATAGTGCCATCGTACCAGGATCATCCAGCTATCACCACTGCATCATTATAGTGTCATCGCACCAGGATCATCCAGCTATCACCACTGCACCTGATCAGTATCATCGCACCAGGATCTTCCAGCTATCACCACTGCATCATTATAGTGTCATCGCACCAGGATCATCCAGCTATCACCACTGTGTCATTATAGTGTCATCTCACCAGGATCATCCAGCTATCACCACTGAGTCATTATAGTGTCATCGCACCAGGATCATCCAGCTATCACCACTGTGTCATTATAGTGTCATCGCACCAGGATCATCCAGCTATCACCACTGTGTCATTATAGTGTCATCGCACCAGGATCATCCAGCTATCACCACTGCACCTGATCAGTGTCATCGCACCAGGATCTTCCAGCTATCACCACTGTGTCATTATAGTGTCATCACACCAGGATCATCCAGCTATCACCACTGAGTCATTATAGTGCCATCGCACCAGGATCATGCAGCTATCACCACTGTGTCATTATGGTGCCATCGCACCAGGATCATCCAGCTATCACCACTGTGTCATTATAGTGCCATCGCACCAGGATCACGCAGCTATCACCACTGTGTCATTATAGTGTCATCGCACCAGGATCATCCAGCTATCACCACTGTGTCATTATAGTGTCATCGCACCAGGATCATCCAGCTATCACCACTGTGTCATTATAGTGTCATCTCACCAGGATCACCCAGCTATCACCACTGTGTCATTATAGTGCCATCGCACCAGGATCATCCAGCTATCACCACTGTGTCATTATAGTGTCATCGCACCAGGATCATCCAGCTATCACCACTGCATCATTATAGTGCCATCGCACCAGGATCATCCAGCTATCACCACTGCATCATTATAGTGCCATCGCACCAGGATCACCCAGCTATCACCACTGTGTCATTATAGTGTCATCGCACCAGGATCATCCAGCTATCACCACTGCATCATTATAGTGCCATCGCACCAGGATCATCCAGCTATCACCACTGTGTCATTATAGTGTCATCTCACCAGGATCATCCAGCTATCACCACTGTGTCATTATAGTGCCATCGTACCAGGATCATCCAGCTATCACCACTGCATCATTATAGTGTCATCGCACCAGGATCATCCAGCTATCACCACTGCACCTGATCAGTATCATCGCACCAGGATCTTCCAGCTATCACCACTGCATCATTATAGTGCCATCGCACCAGGATCATCCAGCTATCACCACTGAGTCATTATAGTGTCATCGCACCAGGATCATCCAGCTATCACCACTGTGTCATTATAGTGTCATCGCACCAGGATCATCCAGCTATCACCACTGTGTCATTATAGTGTCATCGCACCAGGATCATCCAGCTATCACCACTGTGTCATTATAGTGTCATCGCACCAGGATCATCCAGCTATCACCACTGCACCTGATCAGTGTCATCGCACCAGGATCTTCCAGCTATCACCACTGCACCTGATCAGTGCCATCGCACCAGGATCATCCAGCTATCACCACTGTGTCATTATAGTGCCATCGCACCAGGATCATCCAGCTATCACCACTGTGTCATTATAGTGTCATCGCACCAGGATCATCCAGCTATCACCACTGTGTCATTATAGTGTCATCGCACCAGGATCATCCAGCTATCACCACTGCATCATTATAGTGTCATCGCACCAGGATCATCCAGCTATCACCACTGTGTCATTATAGTGTCATCTCACCAGGATCATCCAGCTATCACCACTGAGTCATTATAGTGCCATCGCACCAGGATCATCCAGCTATCACCACTGTGTCATTATAGTGTCATCGCACCAGGATCATCCATCACCACTGTGTCATTATAGTGCCATCGCACCAGGATCATGCAGCTATCACCACTGTGTCATTATAGTGTCACCGCACCAGGATCATCCAGCTATCACCACTGTGTCATTATAGTGTCATCTCACCAGGATCATCCAGCTATCACCACTGAGTCATTATAGTGTCATCGCACCAGGATCATCCAGCTATCACCACTGAGTCATTATAGTGTCATCTCACCAGGATCATCCAGCTATCACCACTGTGTCATTATAGTGTCATCGCACCAGGATCATCCAGCTATCACCACTGAGTCATTATAGTGTCATCGCACCAGGATCATCCAGCTATCACCACCGAGTCATTATGGTGTCATCGCACCAGGATCATTCAGCTATCACCACTGCACCTGATCAGTGTCATCGCACCAGGATCTTCCAGCTATCACCACTGCATCATTATAGTGTCATCTCACCAGGATCATCCAGCTATCACCACTGAGTCATTATAGTGTCATCGCACCAGGATCATCCAGCTATCACCACTGTGTCATTATAGTGTCATCGCACCAGGATCATCCAGCTATCACCACTGCACCTGATCAGTGTCATCGCACCAGGATCATCCAGCTATCACCACTGTGTCATTATAGTGTCATCTCACCAGGATCATCCAGCTATCACCACTGAGTCATTATAGTGTCATCGCACCAGGATCATCCAGCTATCACCACTGAGTCATTATAGTGTCATCGCACCAGGATCATCCAGCTATCACCACTGTGTCATTATAGTGTCATCTCACCAGGATCATCCAGCTATCACCACTGTGTCATTATAGTGTCATCTCACCAGGATCATCCAGCTATCACCACTGAGTCATTATAGTGTCATCGCACCAGGATCATCCAGCTATCACCACTGTGTCATTATAGTGTCATCGCACCAGGATCATCCAGCTATCACCACTGCACCTGATCAGTGTCATCGCACCAGGATCTTCCAGCTATCACCACTGCACCTGATCAGTGCCATCGCACCAGGATCATCCAGCTATCACCACTGCATCATTATAGTGTCCTCGCACCAGGATCATCCAGCTATCACCACTGTGTCATTATAGTGTCATCTCACCAGGATCATCCAGCTATCACCACTGAGTCATTATAGTGTCATCGCACCAGGATCATCCAGCTATCACCACTGTGTCATTATAGTGTCATCGCACCAGGATCATCCAGCTATCACCACTGTGTCATTATAGTGTCATCGCACCAGGATCATCCAGCTATCACCACTGAGTCATTATAGTGTCATCTCACCAGGATCATCCAGCTATCACCACTGTGTCATTATAGTGCCATCGCACCAGTATCATCCAGCTATCACCACTGAGTCATTATAGTGTCATCGCACCAGGATCATCCAGCTATCACCACTGTGTCATTATAGTGTCATCTCACCAGGATCATCCAGCTATCACCACTGAATCATTATAGTGTCATCGCACCAGGATCATCCAGCTATCACCACTGTGTCATTATAGTGTCATCTCACCAGGATCATCCAGCTATCACCACTGAGTCATTATAGTGTCATCGCACCAGGATCATCCAGCTATCACCACTGTGTCATTATAGTGTCATCGCACCAGGATCATCCAGCTATCACCACTGTGTCATTATAGTGTCATCTCACCAGGATCATCCAGCTATCACCACTGTGTCATTATAGTGTCATCGCACCAGGATCATCCAGCTATCACCACTGCACCTGATCAGTGTCATCGCACCAGGATCTTCCAGCTATCACCACTGCATCATTATAGTGTCATCGCACCAGGATCATCCAGCTATCACCACTGTGTCATTATAGTGTCATCTCACCAGGATCATCCAGCTATCACCACTGAGTCATTATAGTGTCATCGCACCAGGATCATCCAGCTATCACCACTGTGTCATTATAGTGTCATCGCACCAGGATCATCCAGCTATCACCACTGTGTCATTATAGTGCCATCGCACCAGGATCATCCAGCTATCACCACTGTGTCATTATAGTGCCATCGCACCAGGATCATCCAGCTATCACCACTGAGTCATTATAGTGTCATCGCACCAGGATCATCCAGCTATTACCACTGTGTCATTATAGTGTCATCGCACCAGGATCATCCAGCTATCACCACTGTGTCATTATAGTGTCATCGCACCAGGATCATCCAGCTATCACTACTGTGTCATTATAGTGCCATCGCACCAGGATCATGCAGCTATCACCACTGTGTCATTATGGTGCCATCGCACCAGGATCATCCAGCTATCACCACTGAGTCATTATAGTGTCATCGCACCAGGATCATCCAGCTATCACCACTGTGTCATTATAGTGCCATCGCACCAGGATCATCCAGCTATCACCACTGCATCATTATAGTGCCATCGCACCAGGATCATGCAGCTATCACCACTGTGTCATTATGGTGCCATCGCACCAGGATCATACAGCTATCACCACTGTGTCATTATAGTGTCATCTCACCAGGATCACCCAGCTATCACCACTGTGTCATTATAGTGCCATCGCACCAGGATCATCCAGCTATCACCACTGTGTCATTATAGTGTCATCGCACCAGGATCATCCAGCTATCACCACTGCATCATTACAGTGCCATCGCACCAGGATCATCCAGCTATCACCACTGCATCATTATAGTGCCATCGCACCGGGATCATCCAGCTATCACCACTGTGTCATTATAGTGCCATCGCACCAGGATCATCCAGCTATCACCACTGTGTCATTATAGTGCCATCGCACCAGGATCATCCAGCTATCACCACTGAGTCATTATAGTGTCATCGCACCAGGATCATCCAGCTATCACCACTGTGTCATTATAGTGTCATCGCACCAGGATCATCCAGCTATCACCACTGTGTCATTATAGTGTCATCGCACCAGGATCATCCAGCTATCACCACTGCACCTGATCAGTGTCATCGCACCAGGATCTTCCAGCTATCACCACTGCACCTGATCAGTGCCATCGCACCAGGATCATCCAGCTATCACCACTGTGTCATTATAGTGCCATCGCACCAGGATCATCCAGCTATCACCACTGTGTCATTATAGTGTCATCGCACCAGGATCATCCAGCTATCACCACTGTGTCATTATAGTGTCATCGCACCAGGATCATCCAGCTATCACCACTGCATCATTATAGTGTCATCGCACCAGGATCATCCAGCTATCACCACTGTGTCATTATAGTGTCATCTCACCAGGATCATCCAGCTATCACCACTGAGTCATTATAGTGCCATCGCACCAGGATCATCCAGCTATCACCACTGTGTCATTATAGTGCCATCGCACCAGGATCATCCAGCTATCACCACTGTGTCATTATAGTGTCATCGCACCAGGATCATCCATCACCACTGTGTCATTATAGTGCCATCGCACCAGGATCATGCAGCTATCACCACTGTGTCATTATAGTGTCACCGCACCAGGATCATCCAGCTATCACCACTGTGTCATTATAGTGTCATCTCACCAGGATCATCCAGCTATCACCACTGAGTCATTATAGTGTCATCGCACCAGGATCATCCAGCTATCACCACTGAGTCATTATAGTGTCATCGCACCAGGATCATCCAGCTATCACCACTGAGTCATTATGGTGTCATCGCACCAGGATCATCCAGCTATCACCACTGCATCATTATAGTGTCATCGCACCAGGATCATTCAGCTATCACCACTGCACCTGATCAGTGTCATCGCACCAGGATCTTCCAGCTATCACCACTGCATCATTATAGTGTCATCGCACCAGGATCATCCAGCTATCACCACTGAGTCATTATAGTGTCATCGCACCAGGATCATCCAGCTATCACCACTGAGTCATTATAGTGTCATCGCACCAGGATCATCCAGCTATCACCACTGTGTCATTATAGTGTCATCTCACCAGGATCATCCAGCTATCACCACTGTGTCATTAGTGTCATCTCACCAGGATCATCCAGCTATCACCACTGAGTCATTATAGTGTCATCGCACCAGGATCATCCAGCTATCACCACTGTGTCATTATAGTGTCATCGCACCAGGATCATCCAGCTATCACCACTGCACCTGATCAGTGTCAATCCACCAGGATCTTCCAGCTATCACCACTGCATCATTATAGTGTCATCGCACCAGGATCATCCAGCTATCACCACTGCATCATTATAGTGTCCTCGCACCAGGATCATCCAGCTATCACCACTGTGTCATTATAGTGTCATCTCACCAGGATCATCCAGCTATCACCACTGAGTCATTATAGTGTCATCGCACCAGGATCATCCAGCTATCACCACTGTGTCATTATAGTGTCATCGCACCAGGATCATCCAGCTATCACCACTGTGTCATCGCACCAGGATCATCCAGCTATCACCACTGTGTCATTATAGTGTCATCTCACCAGGATCATCCAGCTATCACCACTGAGTCATTATAGTGTCATCGCACCAGGATCATCCAGCTATCACCACTGTGTCATTATAGTGTCATCGCACCAGGATCATCCAGCTATCACCACTGTGTCATCGCACCAGGATCATCCAGCTATCACCACTGTGTCATTATAGTGTCATCGCACCAGGATCTTCCAGCTATCACCACTGCACCTGATCAGTGCCATCGCACCAGGATCATCCATCTATCACCACTGAATCATTATAGTGTCCTCGCACCAGGATCATCCAGCTATCACCACTGTGTCATTATAGTGTCATCGCACCAGGATCATCCAGCTATCACCACTGAGTCATTATAGTGTCATCGCACCAGGATCATCCAGCTATCACCACTGCATCATTATAGTGTCCTCGCACCAGGATCATCCAGCTATCACCACTGCATCATTATAGTGTCATCTCACCAGGATCATCCAGCTATCACCACTGTGTCATTATAGTGTCATCTCACCAGGATCATCCAGCTATCACCACTGTGTCATTATAGTGCCATCGTACCAGGATCATCCATCACCACTGTGTCATTATAGTGTCATCGCACCAGGATCATCCAGCTATCACCACTGAGTCATTATAGTGTCATCGCACCAGGATCATCCAGCTATCACCACTGCATCATTATAGTGTCCTCGCACCAGGATCATCCAGCTATCACCACTGCATCATTATAGTGTCATCGCACCAGGATCATCCAGCTATCACCACTGCATCATTATAGTGTCATCTCACCAGGATCATGCAGCTATCACCACTGAGTCATTATAGTGACATCGCACCAGGATCATCCAGCTATCACCACTGTGTCATTATAGTGTCATCTCACCAGGATCATCCAGCTATCACCACTGAGTCATTATAGTGTCATCGCACCAGGATCATCCAGCTACCACCACTGCATCATTATAGTGTCATCTCACCAGGATCATCCAGCTATCACCACTGAGTCATTATAGTGCCATCGCACCAGGATCATGCAGCTATCACCACTGTGTCATTATGGTGCCATCGCACCAGGATCATCCAGCTATCACCACTGTGTCATTATAGTGTCATCTCACCAGGATCATCCAGCTATCACCACTGTGTCATTATAGTGCCATCGTACCAGGATCATCCAGCTATCACCACTGCATCATTATAGTGTCATCGCACCAGGATCATCCAGCTATCACCACTGCACCTGATCAGTATCATCGCACCAGGATCTTCCAGCTATCACCACTGCATCATTATAGTGTCATCGCACCAGGATCATCCAGCTATCACCACTGTGTCATTATAGTGTCATCTCACCAGGATCATCCAGCTATCACCACTGAGTCATTATAGTGTCATCGCACCAGGATCATCCAGCTATCACCACTGTGTCATTATAGTGTCATCGCACCAGGATCATCCAGCTATCACCACTGTGTCATTATAGTGTCATCGCACCAGGATCATCCAGCTATCACCACTGCACCTGATCAGTGTCATCGCACCAGGATCTTCCAGCTATCACCACTGTGTCATTATAGTGTCATCTCACCAGGATCATCCAGCTATCACCACTGTGTCATTATAGTGTCATCGCACCAGGATCATCCAGCTATCACCACTGTGTCATTATAGTGCCATCGCACCAGGATCATCCAGCTATCACCACTGAGTCATTATAGTGTCATCGCACCAGGATCATCCAGCTATCACCACAGTGTCATTATAGTGTCATCGCACCAGGATCATCCAGCTATCACTACTGTGTCATTATAGTGTCATCACACCAGGATCATCCAGCTATCACCACTGAGTCATTATAGTGCCATCGCACCAGGATCATGCAGCTATCACCACTGTGTCATTATGGTGCCATCGCACCAGGATCATCCAGCTATCACCACTGTGTCATTATAGTGCCATCGCACCAGGATCACGCAGCTATCACCACTGTGTCATTATAGTGTCATCGCACCAGGATCATCCAGCTATCACCACTGTGTCATTATAGTGTCATCGCACCAGGATCATCCAGCTATCACCACTGTGTCATTATAGTGCCATCGCACCAGGATCACCCAGCTATCACCACTGTGTCATTATAGTGCCATCGCACCAGGATCATCCAGCTATCACCACTGTCATTATAGTGTCATCTCACCAGGATCACCCAGCTATCACCACTGTGTCATTATAGTGCCATCGCACCAGGATCATCCAGCTATCACCACTGTGTCATTATAGTGTCATCGCACCAGGATCATCCAGCTATCACCACTGCATCATTATAGTGCCATCGCACCAGGATCATCCAGCTATCACCACTGCATCATTATAGTGCCATCGCACCAGGATCACCCAGCTATCACCACTGTGTCATTATAGTGTCATCGCACCAGGATCATCCAGCTATCACCACTGCATCATTATAGTGCCATCGCACCAGGATCATCCAGCTATCACCACTGTGTCATTATAGTGTCATCTCACCAGGATCATCCAGCTATCACCACTGTGTCATTATAGTGCCATCGTACCAGGATCATCCAGCTATCACCACTGCATCATTATAGTGTCATCGCACCAGGATCATCCAGCTATCACCACTGCACCTGATCAGTATCATCGCACCAGGATCTTCCAGCTATCACCACTGCATCATTATAGTGCCATCGCACCAGGATCATCCAGCTATCACCACTGAGTCATTATAGTGTCATCGCACCAGGATCATCCAGCTATCACCACTGTGTCATTATAGTGTCATCGCACCAGGATCATCCAGCTATCACCACTGTGTCATTATAGTGTCATCGCACCAGGATCATCCAGCTATCACCACTGTGTCATTATAGTGTCATAGCACCAGGATCATCCAGCTATCACCACTGCACCTGATCAGTGTCATCGCACCAGGATCTTCCAGCTATCACCACTGCACCTGATCAGTGCCATCGCACCAGGATCATCCAGCTATCACCACTGTGTCATTATAGTGCCATCGCACCAGGATCATCCAGCTATCACCACTGTGTCATTATAGTGTCATCGCACCAGGATCATCCAGCTATCACCACTGTGTCATTATAGTGTCATCGCACCAGGATCATCCAGCTATCACCACTGCATCATTATAGTGTCATCGCACCAGGATCATCCAGCTATCACCACTGTGTCATTATAGTGTCATCTCACCAGGATCATCCAGCTATCACCACTGAGTCATTATAGTGCCATCGCACCAGGATCATCCAGCTATCACCACTGTGTCATTATAGTGTCATCGCACCAGGATCATCCATCACCACTGTGTCATTATAGTGCCATCGCACCAGGATCATGCAGCTATCACCACTGTGTCATTATAGTGTCACCGCACCAGGATCATCCAGCTATCACCACTGTGTCATTATAGTGTCATCTCACCAGGATCATCCAGCTATCACCACTGAGTCATTATAGTGTCATCGCACCAGGATCATCCAGCTATCACCACTGAGTCATTATAGTGTCATCTCACCAGGATCATCCAGCTATCACCACTGTGTCATTATAGTGTCATCGCACCAGGATCATCCAGCTATCACCACTGAGTCATTATAGTGTCATCGCACCAGGATCATCCAGCTATCACCACCGAGTCATTATGGTGTCATCGCACCAGGATCATTCAGCTATCACCACTGCACCTGATCAGTGTCATCGCACCAGGATCTTCCAGCTATCACCACTGCATCATTATAGTGTCATCTCACCAGGATCATCCAGCTATCACCACTGAGTCATTATAGTGTCATCGCACCAGGATCATCCAGCTATCACCACTGTGTCATTATAGTGTCATCGCACCAGGATCATCCAGCTATCACCACTGTGTCATTATAGTGTCATCTCACCAGGATCATCCAGCTATCACCACTGAGTCATTATAGTGTCATCGCACCAGGATCATCCAGCTATCACCACTGAGTCATTATAGTGTCATCGCACCAGGATCATCCAGCTATCACCACTGTGTCATTATAGTGTCATCTCACCAGGATCATCCAGCTATCACCACTGTGTCATTATAGTGTCATCTCACCAGGATCATCCAGCTATCACCACTGAGTCATTATAGTGTCATCGCACCAGGATCATCCAGCTATCACCACTGTGTCATTATAGTGTCATCGCACCAGGATCATCCAGCTATCACCACTGCACCTGATCAGTGTCATCGCACCAGGATCTTCCAGCTATCACCACTGCACCTGATCAGTGCCATCGCACCAGGATCATCCAGCTATCACCACTGCATCATTATAGTGTCCTCGCACCAGGATCATCCAGCTATCACCACTGTGTCATTATAGTGTCATCTCACCAGGATCATCCAGCTATCACCACTGAGTCATTATAGTGTCATCGCACCAGGATCATCCAGCTATCACCACTGTGTCATTATAGTGTCATCGCACCAGGATCATCCAGCTATCACCACTGCATCATTATAGTGCCATCGCACCAGGATCATCCAGCTATCACCACTGCATCATTATAGTGCCATCGCACCAGGATCACCCAGCTATCACCACTGTGTCATTATAGTGTCATCGCACCAGGATCATCCAGCTATCACCACTGCATCATTATAGTGCCATCGCACCAGGATCATCCAGCTATCACCACTGTGTCATTATAGTGCCATCGTACCAGGATCATCCAGCTATCACCACTGCATCATTATAGTGTCATCGCACCAGGATCATCCAGCTATCACCACTGCACCTGATCAGTATCATCGCACCAGGATCTTCCAGCTATCACCACTGCATCATTATAGTGCCATCGCACCAGGATCATCCAGCTATCACCACTGAGTCATTATAGTGTCATCGCACCAGGATCATCCAGCTATCACCACTGTGTCATTATAGTGTCATCGCACCAGGATCATCCAGCTATCACCACTGTGTCATTATAGTGTCATCGCACCAGGATCATCCAGCTATCACCACTGTGTCATTATAGTGTCATCGCACCAGGATCATCCAGCTATCACCACTGCACCTGATCAGTGTCATCGCACCAGGATCTTCCAGCTATCACCACTGCACCTGATCAGTGCCATCGCACCAGGATCATCCAGCTATCACCACTGTGTCATTATAGTGCCATCGCACCAGGATCATCCAGCTATCACCACTGTGTCATTATAGTGTCATCGCACCAGGATCATCCAGCTATCACCACTGTGTCATTATAGTGTCATCGCACCAGGATCATCCAGCTATCACCACTGCATCATTATAGTGTCATCGCACCAGGATCATCCAGCTATCACCACTGTGTCATTATAGTGTCATCTCACCAGGATCATCCAGCTATCACCACTGAGTCATTATAGTGCCATCGCACCAGGATCATCCAGCTATCACCACTGTGTCATTATAGTGTCATCGCACCAGGATCATCCATCACCACTGTGTCATTATAGTGCCATCGCACCAGGATCATGCAGCTATCACCACTGTGTCATTATAGTGTCACCGCACCAGGATCATCCAGCTATCACCACTGTGTCATTATAGTGTCATCTCACCAGGATCATCCAGCTATCACCACTGAGTCATTATAGTGTCATCGCACCAGGATCATCCAGCTATCACCACTGAGTCATTATAGTGTCATCTCACCAGGATCATCCAGCTATCACCACTGTGTCATTATAGTGTCATCGCACCAGGATCATCCAGCTATCACCACTGAGTCATTATAGTGTCATCGCACCAGGATCATCCAGCTATCACCAACGAGTCATTATGGTGTCATCGCACCAGGATCATTCAGCTATCACCACTGCACCTGATCAGTGTCATCGCACCAGGATCTTCCAGCTATCACCACTGCATCATTATAGTGTCATCTCACCAGGATCATCCAGCTATCACCACTGAGTCATTATAGTGTCATCGCACCAGGATCATCCAGCTATCACCACTGTGTCATTATAGTGTCATCGCACCAGGATCATCCAGCTATCACCACTGTGTCATTATAGTGTCATCTCACCAGGATCATCCAGCTATCACCACTGAGTCATTATAGTGTCATCGCACCAGGATCATCCAGCTATCACCACTGAGTCATTATAGTGTCATCGCACCAGGATCATCCAGCTATCACCACTGTGTCATTATAGTGTCATCTCACCAGGATCATCCAGCTATCACCACTGTGTCATTATAGTGTCATCTCACCAGGATCATCCAGCTATCACCACTGAGTCATTATAGTGTCATCGCACCAGGATCATCCAGCTATCACCACTGTGTCATTATAGTGTCATCGCACCAGGATCATCCAGCTATCACCACTGCACCTGATCAGTGTCATCGCACCAGGATCTTCCAGCTATCACCACTGCACCTGATCAGTGCCATCGCACCAGGATCATCCAGCTATCACCACTGCATCATTATAGTGTCCTCGCACCAGGATCATCCAGCTATCACCACTGTGTCATTATAGTGTCATCTCACCAGGATCATCCAGCTATCACCACTGAGTCATTATAGTGTCATCGCACCAGGATCATCCAGCTATCACCACTGTGTCATTATAGTGTCATCGCACCAGGATCATCCAGCTATCACCACTGTGTCATTATAGTGTCATCGCACCAGGATCATCCAGCTATCACCACTGAGTCATTATAGTGTCATCTCACCAGGATCATCCAGCTATCACCACTGTGTCATTATAGTGCCATCGCACCAGTATCATCCAGCTATCACCACTGAGTCATTATAGTGTCATCGCACCAGGATCATCCAGCTATCACCACTGTGTCATTATAGTGTCATCTCACCAGGATCATCCAGCTATCACCACTGAATCATTATAGTGTCATCGCACCAGGATCATCCAGCTATCACCACTGTGTCATTATAGTGTAATCTCACCAGGATCATCCAGCTATCACCACTGAGTCATTATAGTGTCATCGCACCAGGATCATCCAGCTATCACCACTGTGTCATTATAGTGTCATCGCACCAGGATCATCCAGCTATCACCACTGTGTCATTATAGTGTCATCTCACCAGGATCATCCAGCTATCACCACTGTGTCATTATAGTGTCATCGCACCAGGATCATCCAGCTATCACCACTGCACCTGATCAGTGTCATCGCACCAGGATCTTCCAGCTATCACCACTGCATCATTATAGTGTCATCGCACCAGGATCATCCAGCTATCACCACTGTGTCATTATAGTGCCATCGCACCAGGATCATCCAGCTATCACCACTGAGTCATTATAGTGTCATCGCACCAGGATCATCCAGCTATTACCACTGTGTCATTATAGTGTCATCGCACCAGGATCATCCAGCTATCACCACTGTGTCATTATAGTGTCATCGCACCAGGATCATCCAGCTATCACTACTGTGTCATTATAGTGCCATCGCACCAGGATCATGCAGCTATCACCACTGTGTCATTATGGTGCCATCGCACCAGGATCATCCAGCTATCACCACTGAGTCATTATAGTGTCATCGCACCAGGATCATCCAGCTATCACCACTGTGTCATTATAGTGCCATCGCACCAGGATCATCCAGCTATCACCACTGCATCATTATAGTGCCATCGCACCAGGATCATGCAGCTATCACCACTGTGTCATTATGGTGCCATCGCACCAGGATCATCCAGCTATCACCACTGTGTCATTATAGTGTCATCTCACCAGGATCACCCAGCTATCACCACTGTGTCATTATAGTGCCATCGCACCAGGATCATCCAGCTATCACCACTGTGTCATTATAGTGTCATCGCACCAGGATCATCCAGCTATCACCACTGCATCATTATAGTGCCATCGCACCAGGATCATCCAGCTATCACCACTGCATCATTATAGTGCCATCGCACCAGGATCACCCAGCTATCACCACTGTGTCATTATAGTGTCATCGCACCAGGATCATCCAGCTATCACCACTGCATCATTATAGTGCCATCGCACCGGGATCATCCAGCTATCACCACTGTGTCATTATAGTGCCATCGCACCAGGATCATCCAGCTATCACCACTGTGTCATTATAGTGCCATCGCACCAGGATCATCCAGCTATCACCACTGAGTCATTATAGTGTCATCGCACCAGGATCATCCAGCTATCACCACTGTGTCATTATAGTGTCATCGCACCAGGATCATCCAGCTATCACCACTGTGTCATTATAGTGTCATCGCACCAGGATCATCCAGCTATCACCACTGCACCTGATCAGTGTCATCGCACCAGGATCTTCCAGCTATCACCACTGCACCTGATCAGTGCCATCGCACCAGGATCATCCAGCTATCACCACTGTGTCATTATAGTGCCATCGCACCAGGATCATCCAGCTATCACCACTGTGTCATTATAGTGTCATCGCACCAGGATCATCCAGCTATCACCACTGTGTCATTATAGTGTCATCGCACCAGGATCATCCAGCTATCACCACTGCATCATTATAGTGTCATCGCACCAGGATCATCCAGCTATCACCACTGTGTCATTATAGTGTCATCTCACCAGGATCATCCAGCTATCACCACTGAGTCATTATAGTGCCATCGCACCAGGATCATCCAGCTATCACCACTGTGTCATTATAGTGCCATCGCACCAGGATCATCCAGCTATCACCACTGCATCATTATAGTGCCATCGCACCAGGATCATGCAGCTATCACCACTGTGTCATTATGGTGCCATCGCACCAGGATCATCCAGCTATCACCACTGTGTCATTATAGTGTCATCTCACCAGGATCACCCAGCTATCACCACTGTGTCATTATAGTGCCATCGCACCAGGATCATCCAGCTATCACCACTGTGTCATTATAGTGTCATCGCACCAGGATCATCCAGCTATCACCACTGCATCATTATAGTGCCATCGCACCAGGATCATCCAGCTATCACCACTGCATCATTATAGTGCCATCGCACCAGGATCACCCAGCTATCACCACTGTGTCATTATAGTGTCATCGCACCAGGATCATCCAGCTATCACCACTGCATCATTATAGTGCCATCGCACCGGGATCATCCAGCTATCACCACTGTGTCATTATAGTGCCATCGCACCAGGATCATCCAGCTATCACCACTGTGTCATTATAGTGCCATCGCACCAGGATCATCCAGCTATCACCACTGAGTCATTATAGTGTCATCGCACCAGGATCATCCAGCTATCACCACTGTGTCATTATAGTGTCATCGCACCAGGATCATCCAGCTATCACCACTGTGTCATTATAGTGTCATCGCACCAGGATCATCCAGCTATCACCACTGCACCTGATCAGTGTCATCGCACCAGGATCTTCCAGCTATCACCACTGCACCTGATCAGTGCCATCGCACCAGGATCATCCAGCTATCACCACTGTGTCATTATAGTGCCATCGCACCAGGATCATCCAGCTATCACCACTGTGTCATTATAGTGTCATCGCACCAGGATCATCCAGCTATCACCACTGTGTCATTATAGTGTCATCGCACCAGGATCATCCAGCTATCACCACTGCATCATTATAGTGTCATCGCACCAGGATCATCCAGCTATCACCACTGTGTCATTATAGTGTCATCTCACCAGGATCATCCAGCTATCACCACTGAGTCATTATAGTGCCATCGCACCAGGATCATCCAGCTATCACCACTGTGTCATTATAGTGCCATCGCACCAGGATCATCCAGCTATCACCACTGTGTCATTATAGTGTCATCGCACCAGGATCATCAATCACCACTGTGTCATTATAGTGCCATCGCACCAGGATCATGCAGCTATCACCACTGTGTCATTATAGTGTCACCGCACCAGGATCATCCAGCTATCACCACTGTGTCATTATAGTGTCATCTCACCAGGATCATCCAGCTATCACCACTGAGTCATTATAGTGTCATCGCACCAGGATCATCCAGCTATCACCACTGAGTCATTATAGTGTCATCGCACCAGGATCATCCAGCTATCACCACTGAGTCATTATGGTGTCATCGCACCAGGATCATCCAGCTATCACCACTGCATCATTATAGTGTCATCGCACCAGGATCATTCAGCTATCACCACTGCACCTGATCAGTGTCATCGCACCAGGATCTTCCAGCTATCACCACTGCATCATTATAGTGTCATCGCACCAGGATCATCCAGCTATCACCACTGAGTCATTATAGTGTCATCGCACCAGGATCATCCAGCTATCACCACTGAGTCATTATAGTGTCATCGCACCAGGATCATCCAGCTATCACCACTGTGTCATTATAGTGTCATCTCACCAGGATCATCCAGCTATCACCACTGTGTCATTAGTGTCATCTCACCAGGATCATCCAGCTATCACCACTGAGTCATTATAGTGTCATCGCACCAGGATCATCCAGCTATCACCACTGTGTCATTATAGTGTCATCGCACCAGGATCATCCAGCTATCACCACTGCACCTGATCAGTGTCAATCCACCAGGATCTTCCAGCTATCACCACTGCATCATTATAGTGTCATCGCACCAGGATCATCCAGCTATCACCACTGCATCATTATAGTGTCCTCGCACCAGGATCATCCAGCTATCACCACTGTGTCATTATAGTGTCATCTCACCAGGATCATCCAGCTATCACCACTGAGTCATTATAGTGTCATCGCACCAGGATCATCCAGCTATCACCACTGTGTCATTATAGTGCCATCGCACCAGGATCATCCAGCTATCACCACTGTGTCATTATAGTGCCATCGCACCAGGATCATCCAGCTATCACCACTGTGTCATTATAGTGTCATCGCACCAGGATCATCCAGCTATCACCACTGTGTCATTATAGTGTCATCGCACCAGGATCATCCAGCTATCACCACTGAGTCATTATAGTGTCATCTCACCAGGATCATCCAGCTATCACCACTGTGTCATTATAGTGCCATCGCACCAGGATCATCCAGCTATCACCACTGTGTCATTATAGTGTCATCTCACCAGGATCATCCAGCTATCACCACCGTGTCATTATGGTGCCATCGCACCAGGATCATCCAGCTATCACCACTGTGTCATTATAGTGTCATCGCACCAGGATCATCCAGCTATCACCACTGTGTCATTATGGTGTCATCGCACCAGGATCTTCCAGCTATCACCACTGCATCATTATAGTGTCATCGCACCAGGATCATCCAGCTATCACCACTGTGTCATTATAGTGTCATCGCACCAGGGTCATCCAGCTATCACCACTGTGTCATTATAGTGTCATCGCACCAGGGTCATCCAGCTATCACCACTGTGTCATTATAGTGTCATCGCACCAGGATCACCCAGCTATCACCACTGTCATTATTTATTTATTTATTTATTACCAGTTATTTATATAGCGCACACATAATCCGCAGCGCTTTACAGAGAATATTTGGCCATTCACATCAGTCCCTGCCCCAGTGGAGCTTACAATCTATATTCCCTATCACATGTACACGCACACACTTTCACGCTAGGGTTAATTTTTGTTGGGATCCAATTAACCTACCAGTATATTTTTGGATTGTGGGAGGAAACCAGAGTACCCGGAGGAAACCCACGCAAGTACGGGGAGAATATACAAACTCCACACAGTTGGGCCATGGTGGGAATCGAACCCATGACCTCAGTGCTGTGAGGCAGTAATGCTGACCACTACACCATCCGTACTGCCCATTATAGTGCCATCGCACCAGGATCATCCAGCTATCACCACTGTGTCATTATAGTGCCATCGCACCAGGATCATCCAGCTATCACCACTGTGTCATTATAGTGCCATCGCACCAGGATCATCCAGCTATCACCACTGCATCATTATAGTGCCATCGCACCAGGATCATGCAGCTATCACCACTGTGTCATTATAGTGCCATTGCACCAGGATCATCCAGCTATCACCACTGCATCATTATAGTGTCACCGCACCAGGATCATCCAGCTATCACCACTGCACCTGATCAGTGTCATCGCACCAGGATCTTCCAGCTATCACCACTGCACCTGATCAGAGCCATCGCACCAGGATCATCCAGCTATCACCACTGTGTCATTATAGTGCCATCGCACCAGGATCATCCAGCTATCACCACTGTGTCATTATAGTGCCATCGCACCAGGATCATCCAGCTATCACCACTGTGTCATTATAGTGCCATCGCACCAGGATCACCCAGCTATCACCACTGTGTCATTATAGTGCCATCGCACCAGGATCATCCAGCTATCACCACTGTGTCATTATAGTGCCATCGCACCAGGATCATGCAGCTATCACCACTGTGTCATTATGGTGCCATCGCACCAGGATCATCCAGCTATCACCACTGTGTCATTATAGTGCCATCGCACCAGGATCACCCAGCTATCACCACTGTGTCATTATAGTGCCATCGCACCAGGATCACGTAGCTATCACCACTGTGTCATTATGGTGCCATCGCACCAGGATCATCCAGCTATCACCACTGTGTCATTATAGTGCCATCGCACCAGGATCATCCAGCTATCACCACTGCATCATTATAGTGCCATCGCACCAGGATCATGCAGCTATCACCACTGTGTCATAGTGCCATCGCACCAGGATCATCCAGCTATCACCACTGCATCATTATAGTGTCACCGCACCAGGATCATCCAGCTATCACCACTGCATCATTATAGTGTCATCGCACCAGGATCTTCCAGCTATCACCACTGCACCTGATCAGTGCCATCGCACCAGGATCATCCAGCTATCACCACTGTGTCATTATAGTGCCATCGCACCAGGATCATCCAGCTATCACCACTGCGTCATTATAGTGCCATCGCACCAGGATCATGCAGCTATCACCACTGTGTCATTATAGTGCCATCGCACCAGGATCTTGCAGCTATCACCACTGTGTCATTATAGTGTCATAGCACCAGGATCATCCAGCTATCACCACTGTGTCATTATGGTGCCATCGCACCAGGATCATCCAGCTATCACCACTGTGTCATTATAGTGTCATCTCACCAGTATCATCCAGCTATCACTTCTGCGTCATTATAGTGCCATCGCACCAGGATCATCCAGCTATCACCACTGCATCATTATAGTGCCATCGCACCAGGATCATCCAGCTATCACCACTGCACCTGATCAGTGCCATCGCACCAGGATCATCCAGCTATCACCACTGTGTCATTATAGTGCCATCGCACCAGGATCATCCAGCTATCACCACTGTGTCATTATAGTGCCATCGCACCAGGATCATCCAGCTATCACCACTGCGTCATTATAGTGCCATCGCACCAGGATCATGCAGCTATCACCACTGTGTCATTATAGTGCCATCGCACCAGGATCTTGCAGCTATCACCACTGTGTCATTATAGTGTCATAGCACCAGGATCATCCAGCTATCACCACTGTGTCATTATGGTGCCATCGCACCAGGATCATCCAGCTATCACCACTGTGTCATTATAGTGTCATCTCACCAGTATCATCCAGCTATCACTTCTGCGTCATTATAGTGCCATCGCACCAGGATCATCCAGCTATCACCACTGCATCATTATAGTGCCATCGCACCAGGATCATCCAGCTATCACCACTGTGTCATTATTGTGCCATCGCACCAGGATCATCCAGCTATCACCACTGTGTCATTATAGTGCCATCGCACCAGGATCATCCAGCTATCACCACTGTGTCATTATAGTGTCATCGCACCAGGATCATCCAGCTATCACCACTGTGTCATTATGGTGTCATCGCACCAGGATCTTCCAGCTATCACCACTGCATCATTATAGTGTCATCGCACCAGGATCATCCAGCTATCACCAATGAGTCATTATAGTGTCATCGCACCAGGATCATCCAGCTATCACCACTGAGTCATTATAGTGTCATCGCACCAGGATCATCCAGCTATCACCACTGTGTCATTATAGTGTCATCGCACCAGGATCATCCAGCTATCACCACTGTGTCATTATGGTGTCATCGCACCAGGATCTTCCAGCTATCACCACTGCATCATTATAGTGTCATCGCACCAGGATCATCCAGCTATCACCACTGTGTCATTATAGTGTCATCGCACCAGGATCATCCAGCTATCACCACTGAGTCATTATAGTGTCATCGCACCAGGATCATCCAGCTAGCACCACTGTGTCATTATAGTGTCATCGCACCAGGATCATCCAGCTATCACCACTGTGTCATTATGGTGTCATCGCACCAGGATCTTCCAGCTATCACCACTGCATCATTATAGTGTCATAGCACCAGGATCATCCAGCTATCACCACTGTGTCATTATAGTGCCCTAATGTAATATATGAGGCAACAAACACAACATTTTCAGGACCTTTATTTGTACCTTAATTTTTCCCCTCTAAAAAAAAAATAAAAATGTAAATTAGAAAATTATATATATTTTATATATATATATATATATATATATATATATATATTTATTATTTTCTCTAATGTCCTAGTGGATGCTGGGGACTCCGTAAGGACCATGGGGAATAGACGGGCTCCGCAGGAGACTGGGCACTCTAAGAAAGATTTAGTACTACTGGTGTGCACCGGCTCCTCCCTCTATGCCCCTCCTCCAGACCTCAGTTAGAATCTGTGCCCGGACAGAGCTGGGTGCATTTTAGCGAGCTCTCCTGAGCTTGCTAATAAGAAAGTATTTTAGTTAAGTTTTTTATTTTCAGAGAGCTTCTGCTGGCAACAGACTCTCTGCTACGCGGGACTGAGGGGAGAGAAGCAAACCTACTAACTGCGGCTAGGTTGCGCTTCTTAGGCTACTGGACACCATTAGCTCCAGAGGGTTCGAACACAGGATCTTAACCTTGGTCGTCCGTTCCCGGAGCCGCGCCGCCGTCCCAGATTGTTGACACAGATATCGACACGGATTCTGAATCGTGTCGATTGCGATGATGCAAAATTGCAGCCTAAAATGGCTAAAGCCATCCGCTACATGATTATAGCAATGAAGGATGTATTGCACATATCAGAGATAAACCCAGTCCCTGACAAGAGGGTTTATATGTATGGGGAGAAAAAGCAAGAGGTGACTTTTCCCCCTTCACATGAGTTAAATGAGTTATGTGAAAAAGCGTGGGATTCTCCTGATAGGAAAGTGCTGATTTCCAAAAGGTTACTTATGGCGTATCCTTTCCCGCCAACTGACAGGATGCGCTGGGAATCCTCCCCTAGGGTAGACAAAGCTTTGACGCGCTTATCTAAGAAGGTGGCCCTGCCGTCACAGGATACGGCCTCCCTAAAGGATCCTGCAGATAGGAAGCAGGAAGGTATCCTGAAGTCTGTTTATACACATTCAGGTACCCTACTGAGGTCGGCAATTGCGTCGGCCTGGATGTGTAGTGCTGTAGCAGCATGGACAGATAATCTGTCTGAGGAACTGGATACCTTAGACAAGGATACCATTTTACTGACCCTGGGGCATATAAAAGACGCTGTCCTATATATGAGGGATGCCCAGAGGGACATTTGCCTACTGGGCTCTAGAATAAATGCAATGTCGATTTCTGCCAGAAGGGTCCTGTGGACTCGGCAATGGACAGGTGATGCCGACTCTAAAAAGCACATGGAGGTGTTACCTTACAAGGGTGAGGAATTGTTTGGGGACAGTCTCTCGGACCTAGTTTCCACGGCTACGGCTGGGAAGTCAAATTTTTTGCCATATATTCCCTCACAGCCAAAGAAAGCACCGTATTACCAAATGCAGTCCTTTCGTTAACAAAAAGGCAAGAAAGTCAGAGGTGCTTCCTTTCTTGCCAGGTGGAGCCAGGAGCGGTGGGGGCGCATCTCCGAAATTTCAGCCACCAGTGGGTTCGCTCACAGGTGGATCCCTGGGCTATACAGATTTTGTCTCAGGGATACAAGCTGGAATTCGAAGTGATGCCCCCTCACCGTTACCTCAAATCGTCCCTTCCAGCTTCCCCATAAAAAGCTAAGTAGTGTTAGCGGCAATTCACAAATTATATCTCCAACAGGTGGTGGTAAAGGTCCCCCCCCTTCAACAGGGAAGGGGTTACTATTCCACAATGTTTGTGGTACCGAAACCGGACGGTTCGGTCAGGCCCATATTGAATTTAAAGTCCCTGAACATTTACCTGAAAAGGTTCAAGTTCAAGATGGAGTCGCTCAGAGCGGTCATCGCAAGCCTAGAGGAGGGGGATTTTATGGTGTCTCTGGACATAAAGGATGCTTACCTGCATGTCCCCATTTATCCACCTCATCAGGAGTACCTCAGATTTGTGGTACAGGACTGTCATTACAAATTCCAGACGTTGCCGTTTGGGCTCTCCACGGCACCGAGAATATTTACCAAGGTAATGGCAGAAATGATGGTGCTCCTTCGAAAGCAAGGAGTCACAGTTATCCCATACTTGGACGATCTCCTCATAAAGGTGAGATCCATAGAGCAGTTGCTGATCAGCGTAGCACACTCAGGAAGTGTTGCAACAGCACGGCTGGATTCTGAATATTCCAAAGTCGCAGCTGATTCCTACGACGCGTCTGCCCTTCCTGGGCATGATTCTGGACACAGACCAGAAGAAGGTTTTTCTCCCGACGGAGAAGGCTCAGGAACTCATGACACTGGTCAGAGACCTCTTAAACCAAAACAGGTGTCTGTGCATCACTGCACGCGAGTCCTGGGAAAGATGGTGGCATCATACGAAGCCATTCCATTCGGCAGGTTCCATGCGAGGGCCTTTCAGTGGGATCTGTTGGACAAGTGGTCCGGATCACATCTTCAGATGCATCGGCTGATCACCCTATCCCCCAGGGCCAGGGTGTCTCTTCTGTGGTGGCTGCAGAGTGCTCACCTTCTCGAGGGCCGCAGGTTCGGCATACAGGACTGGGTCCTGGTGACCACGGATGCAAGCCTCCGAGGATGGGGGCAGTCACTCAGGGAAGAAACTTCCAAGGGCTGTGGTCAAGTCAGGAGGCTTGTCTGCACATCAATATCCTGGAACTAAGGGCCATATACAACGCCCTGAGTCAAGCGGAGCCTCTGCTTCGCAACCAACCGGTGCTGATTCAGACAACATCACCGCAGTAGCTCATGTAAACCGACAAGGCGGCACAAGAAGCAGGGTGGCGATGGCGGAAGCCACCAGGATTCTTCGTTGGGTGGAGAATCACGTGCAAGCACTGTCAGCAGTGTTCATTCCGGGAGTGGACAACTGGGAAGCAGACTTCCTCAGCAGGCACGACCTCCACCCGGGAGAGTGGGGACTTCATCAAGAAGTCTTCACACAGATTACAAATCGATGGGAACTGCCACAGGTGGACATGATGGCATCCCGCCTCAACAAAAAGCTAAAAAGGTATTGCGCCAGGTCGAGATACCCTCAGGCGATAGCTGTGGACGCACTAGTAACACCGTGGGTGTTCCAGTCGGTCTATGTGTTTCCTCCTCTTCCTCTCATACCCAAGGTGCTGAGAATCGTAAGAAAAGGAGGAGTGAGAACAATACTCATTGTTCCGGATTGGCCAAGAAGGACTTGGTACCCGGAACTGCAAGGAATGCTCACAGAGGACCCATGGCCTCTGCCTCTCAGACAGGACCTGTTGCAACAGGGGCCCTGTCTGATCCAAGACTTACCGCGGCTGCGTTTGACGGCATGGCGGTTGAACGCCGGATCCTAGCGGAAAAAGGCATTCCGGATGAGGTTATTCCTACGCTAATTAAGGCCAGGAAGGACGTAACAGCAAAACATTATCACCGTATATGGAGAAAATATGTTGCATGGTGTGAGGCCAGGAAGGCCCCTACAGAGAATTCCAGCTGGCCGGTTCCTGCACTTCCTACAGTTGGGAGTGACTATGGGCTTAAAATTGGGGTCCATAAAGGTCCAGATTTCGGCCTTATCCATTTTCTTTCAAAAAGAACTGGCTTCACTTCCGGAGGTTCAGACGTTTGTTAAGGGAGTGCTGCATATTCAGCCCCCTTTTGTGCCACCAGTGGCACCTTGGGATCTTAACGTGGTGTTGAGTTTCCTGAAATCCCACTGGTTTGAGCCACTTAAGACTGTGGAGTTAAAGTATCTCACGTGAAAGGTGGTCATGCTATTGGCCTTAGCTTCGGCTAGGCGTGTGTCAGAATTGGCGGCTTTGTCATGTAAAAGCCCCTATCTGGTTTTCCATATGGACAGGGCAGAATTACGGATTCGTCCGCAATTTCTGCCGAAGGTGGTGTCATCTTTTCATTTGAACCAACCTATTGTGGTACCTGCGGCTACTCGTGATTTGGAGGATTCCAAGTTACTAGATGTAGTCAGGGCTTTGAAGATTTATGTAACCAGAACGTCTGGAGTCAGGAAGACTGAGTCGCTGTTTATCCTGTATGCACCCAACAAGCTGGGTGCTCCTGCTTCAAAGCAAACTATTGCTCGCTGGATCTGTAACACGATTCAGCAGGCTCATTCTGCGGCTGGAGTGCCGCATCCTAAATCAGTAAAGGCCCATTCCACAAGGAAAGTGGGCTCTTCTTGGGCGGCTGCCCGAGGGGTCTCGGCATTACAGCTTTGCCGAGCAGCTACTTGGTCGGGTTCAAACACCTTTGCAAAATTCTACAAGTTTGATACCCTGGCTGAGGAGGACCTTGTGTTTGCCCATTCGGTGCTGCAGAGTCATCCGCACTCTCCCGCCCGTTTGGGAGCTTTGGTATAATCCCCATGGTCCTTACGGAGTCCCCAGCATCCACTAGGACGTTAGAGAAAATAAGATTTTACTCACCGGTAAATCTATTTCTCGCAGTCCGTAGTGGATGCTGGGCGCCCGTCCCAAGTGCGGACTTCTTCTGCAATACCGGTGTATAGTTATTGCTTAATAAAGGGTTATGTTATGTTGGCATCCGTTGTTTGATGCTCTGTTGTTGTTCATACTGTTAACTGGGTATAGTTATCACAAGTTATACGGTGTGATTGGTGTGGCTGGTATGAGTCTTACCCTGGATTCCAAAATCCTTTCCTTGTAATGTCAGCTCTTCCGGGCACAGTTTCCTTAACTGAGGTCTGGAGGAGGGGCATAGAGGGAGGAGCCAGTGCACACCAGATAGTACTGAATCTTTCTTTAGAGTGCCCAGTCTCCTGCGGAGCCCATCTATTCCCCATGGTCCTTACGGAGTCCCCAGCATCCACTACGGACTACGAGAAATAGATTTACCGGTGAGTAAAATCTTATTTTTTCCCACAGTTAATCTAAATGGGCAATCTGGGGACAAGGAGAATGATACTTACCAGATTTACCAGCGGACCTCCAGAATTACCAACCTGGCAGGGAGAAAAAAACAAGACGGTAAGGACCACAGGCATAACGGTACCTCGCTGACATGTGCCTCATACCTCAGGATGTATTATGGTGACATCAGAAGACAATTTCTAGTTCCATGACCCGTGTACAGTCTCAGACATATTTATAAAGAACAGTCCAAAAGACATCATGAAAAACAAAGTGAGGTAGCAGATACAATGATCGAGTACAGAGTCAGTAATGTAATGTCTCATGGGGTATCACACAGGTAACTGCCCCCGTCACAGGCAGGAGACCAGCTACAGGGGGTATCACACAGGTAACTGCCCCCGTCACAGGCAGGAGACCAGCTACAGGGGGTAATCACACAGGTAACTGCCCCCGTCACAGGCAGGAGACCAGCTACAGGGGGTAATCACACAGTAACTGCCCCCGTCACAGGCAGGAGACCAGCTACAGGGGGTATCACACAGGTAACTGCCCCCGTCACAGGCAGGAGACCAGCTACAGGGGGTAATCACACAGGTAACTGCCCCCGTCACAGGCAGGAGACCAGCTACAGGGGGTAATCACACAGTAACTGCCCCCGTCACAGGCAGGAGACCAGCTACAGGGGGTAATCACACAGGTAACTGCCCCCGTCACAGGCAGGAGACCAGCTACAGGGGGTAATCACACAGTAACTGCCCCCGTCACAGGCAGGAGACCAGCTACAGGGGGTAATCACACAGTAACTGCCCCCGTCACAGGCAGGAGACCAGCTACAGGGGGTAATCACACAGGTAACTGCCCCCGTCACAGGCAGGAGACCAGCTACAGGGGGTAATCACACAGGTAACTGCCCCCGTCACAGGCAGGAGACCAGCTACAGGGGGTAATCACACAGGTAACTGCCCCCGTCACAGGCAGGAGACCAGCTACAGGGGGTAATCACACAGTAACTGCCCCCGTCACAGGCAGGAGACCAGCTACAGGGGGTAATCACACAGGTAACTGCCCCCGTCACAGGCAGGAGACCAGCTACAGGGGGTAATCACACAGTAACTGCCCCCGTCACAGGCAGGAGACCAGCTACAGGGGGTAATCACACAGTAACTGCCCGGGGGGGTCACGTGCAGGACAGCAGGCCCGGGGGGGGTCACGTGCAGGACAGCAGGCCCGGGGGGGGTCACGTGCAGGACAGCAGGCCCGGGGGGGTCACGTGCAGGACAGCAGGCCCGGGGGGGTCACGTGCAGGACAGCAGGCCCGGGGGGGTCACGTGCAGGACAGCAGGCCCGGGGGGGTCACGTGCAGGACAGCAGGCCCGGGGGGGTCACGTGCAGGACAGCAGGCCCGGGGGGGGTCACGTGCAGGACAGCAGGCCCGGAGGGGTCACGTGCAGGACAGCAGGCCCGGGGGGGTCACGTGCAGGACAGCAGGCCCGGGGGGGTCACGTGCAGGAGACCAGGCCCGGGGGGGTCACGTGCAGGAGACCAGGCCCGGGGGGGTCACGTGCAGGAGACCAGGCCCGGGGGGGTCACGTGCAGGAGAGCAGGCCCGGGGGGGTCACGTGCAGGAGAGCAGGCCCGGGGGGGTCACGTGCAGGAGAGCAGGCCCGGGGGGGGGGGGTCATGTGCAGGAGAGCAGGCCCGGGGGGGGGTCATAAGCAGGAGAGCAGGCCCGGGGGGGGTCATAAGCAGGAGAGCAGGCCCGGGGGGGGGTCATGTGCAGGAGAGCAGGCCCGGGGGGGGGGGGGGGGGGTCATGTGCAGGAGAGCAGGCCCGGGGGGGGTCATGTGCAGGAGAGCAGGCCCGGGGGGTCATGTGCAGGAGAGCAGGGCCGGGGGGGGGGGGGTCATGTGCAGGAGAGCAGGCCCGGGGGGGGGGGATCACGTGCAGGAGAGCAGGCCCGGGGGGGATCACGTGCAGGAGAGCAGGCCCGGGGGGGGGGGGGATCACGAGCAGGAGAGCAGGCCCGGGGGGGGGGGGGGGGGGTCACGTGCAGGAGAGCAGGCCCGGGGGGGGGGGGATCACGAGCAGGAGAGCAGGCCCGGGGGGGGGGGGGGGGGTCACGTGCAGGAGAGCAGGCAAGGGGGGGGGGGAATCACGTGCAGGAGAGCAGGCCCGGGGGAGGGGGGGGTCACGTGCAGGAGAGCAGGCCCGGGGGGGGGGGGGGGTCGTGTGCAGGAGAGCAGGCCCGGGGGGGGGGGGATCACGTGCAGGAGAGCAGGCCCGGGGGGGGGGGGGGATCACGTGCAGGAGAGCAGGCCCGGGGAGGGGGGGGGTCACGTGCAGGAGAGCAGGCCCGGGGAGGGGGGGGTCACGTGCAGGAGAGCAGGCCCGGGGAGGGGGGGGTCACGTGCAGGAGAGCAGGCCCGGGGGGGGGGGGGGGGGGGGGGGTCACGTGCAGGAGAGCAGGCCCGGGGGGGGGGGGGGGTCACGTGCAGGAGAGCAGGCCCGGTAGGGGGGGGGTCACGTGCAGGAGAGCAGGCCCGGGGGGGTCATGTGCAGGAGAGCAGGCCCGGGAGTGGGGGGGGGTCATGTGCAGGAGAGCAGGCCCGGGAGTGGGGGGGGGGTCATGTGCAGGAGAGCAGGCCCGGGGGTAGGGGGGGGGGGGGGGGGTCATGTGCAGGAGAGCAGGCCCGGGGGGAGGGGGGGGGGGTCATGTGCAGGAGAGCAGGCCCGGGGGGGGTCGTGTGCAGGAGAGCAGGACCGGGGGGGTCATGTGCAGGAGAGCAGGCCCGGGGGGGGGGGGGGTCATGTGCAGGAGAGCAGGCCCGGGGGGAGGGGGGGGGGGGGGGGGGGGTCATGTGCAGGAGAGCAGGCCCGGGGGGGTCATGTGCAGGAGAGCAGGCCCGGGGGGGTCATGTGCAGGAGAGCAGGCCCGGGGGGGGGGGGGGGGGGGGGCTTCATGTGCAGGAGAGCAGGCCCGGGGGGGGGGGGGGGGTCATGTGCAGGAGAGCAGGCCCGGGGGGGGGGGGTCATGTGCAGGAGAGCAGGCCCGGGGGGGGGGTCATGTGCAGGAGAGCAGGCCCGGGAAGGGGGGGGTCATGTGCAGGAGAGCAGGCCCGGGAAGGGGGGGGTCATGTGCAGGAGAGCAGGCCCGGGGGGGTCATGTGCAGGAGAGCAGGCCCCGGGGGGGGGGGGGGGGGGGGCGGGGGGGGGGTCATGTGCAGGAGAGCAGGCCCGGGGGGGGGGGGGGGGGGGTCATGTGCAGGAGAGCAGGCCCGGGGGGGGGGGGGGGGGGTCATGTGCAGGAGAGCAGGCCCGGGGGGGGGGGGGGGGGTCATGTGCAGGAGAGCAGGCCCGGGGGGGTCATGTGCAGGAGAGCAGGCACGGGGGGGTCATGTGCAGGAGAGCAGGCCCGGGAGGGGGGGGTCATGTGCAGGAGAGCAGGCCCGGGGGGGTCACGTGCAGGAGAGCAGGCCCGGGGGGGTCATGTGCAGGAGAGCAGGCCCGGGGGGGTCATGTGCAGGAGAGCAGGCCCGGGGGGGGTCACGTGCAGGAGAGCGGCACAGATGAATCTGGCGCAGAGATGAGGGAATAGCGGATATCACTGCGCGGGCTCTGTAGACACCGGAAGGAGTAACGCAGGGACTCACATCTATGATGGCGTCGGTCTGGATAAAGTCCATGTCTTTGTGTGATAGGCCCAGCTCTTCGCTGCCTCTGTGCACAGAGCTGACGATCCCGGAGGTGATGGTATTCCGCAACAAGTATGGCGTCCCCACAGCAACAACAAACTCGCCCTGTCTGACCTCTGAGGAGCGGCCCAGCGGCAGGGTGGGGAGAGAGGCCTGAGAGAGAGAGAGAGAGAGAGAGAGAGAGAGAGAGAGAGAGAGAGACATCAGGGCTTGTATAGGAGACAGCATGGTGCCTCGGTGCCTCGGTCTCACACTGATACCTTGGTAGTAATCCTGACGGTGGCGATGTCCTGTACAGGATCCATATCTGTCACAGCGGCTTCATACACATCGCCATTATACAGCTTCACCCGCACATTCTTCTTATTGGCCACAACGTGCGCATTGGTGACAATCAGGCCGTCGGGAGACACCAGGAATCCGGAACCACTAGAGATCACCGTCTGACGTCCGGTGAAAGGGTGCCTGCGGACGACGACTGCATGGAGATCACTGCCGGCATCTCAGCGCCATGTCCCTACTGGCTGACCACTGCTCACTAAAGTGCCCGCGATCATCCGGGTCCGAGATAGGCAGCCGACAGGGCACAGCGCGTCACACCGGCCAGCCGACTGGGCACAGCGCGTCACACCGGCCAGCCGACTGGGCACAGCGCGTCACACCGGCCAGCCGACTGGGCACAGCGCGTCACACCGGCCAGCCGACTGGGCACAGCGCGTTATACAGGGCAATGGTGGACATAACTATTTTAGTCAAAAATATTTTTTTACTTTTTCATACTTTACCATCCACGCAGAGTACAATTAGGAATAGTAACCTGTGACAAGCGCAGCATGACGAGCAAAGTGACCTTGTGTATATATGTATATGATGCACTAGTGGGGGAGTATATATGTATATGATGCACTAGAGGGGATATATATATATATATATATATATGATGCAGTACAGGGACTGTATATATGTATGTATATGATGCAGTACAGGGAGTGTATATATATATATATATATATATATATATATGTATATGATGCAGTATAGGATATATGATGCAGTACAGGGGGTATATATATCTATATGATGCAGTACAGTGGGTGTATAAATGTATATGATGCAGTACAGGGGGTGTATATATGTATATGATGCAGTACAGGGGGTGTATATATGTATATGATGCAGTACAGGGGGTGTATATGTATATGATGCAGTACGGGGGTTAATATATATCTATATGATGCAGTACAGGGGGTATAATAAGAATTTACTTACCGATAATTCTATTTCTCGTAGTCCGTAGTGGATGCTGGGGACTCCGTAAGGACCATGGGGAATAGCGGCTCCGCAGGAGACTGGGCACAAAAGTAAAGCTTTAGAACTACCTGGTGTGCACTGGCTCCTCCCCCTATGACCCTCCTCCAAGCCTCAGTTAGGATACTGTGCCCGGACGAGCATACACAATAAGGAAGGATCTTGAATCCCGGGTAAGACTCATACCAGCCACACCAATCACACCGTACAACCTGTGATCTGAACCCAGTTAACAGTATGATAACAGAGGAGCCTCTAGAAAAGATGGCTCACTACAGCAATAACCCGATTTTTTGGTAACAATAACTATGTACCAGTATTGCAGACAATCCGCACTTGGGATGGGCGCCCAGCATCCACTACGGACTACGAGAAATAGAATTATCGGTAAGTAAATTCTTATTTTCTCTAACGTCCTAAGTGGATGCTGGGGACTCCGTAAGGACCATGGGGATTATACCAAAGCTCCCAAACGGGCGGGAGAGTGCGGATGACTCTGCAGCACCAAATGAGAGAACTCCAGGTCCTCCTCAGCCAGGGTATCAAATTTGTAGAATTTTACAAACGTATTTGCTCCTGACCAAGTAGCTGCTCGGCAAAGTTGTAAAGCCGAGACCCCTCGGGCAGCCGCCCAAGATGAGCCCACCTTCCTTGTGGAATGGGCTTTTACAGATTTTGGCTGTGGCAGGCCTGCCACAGAATGTGCAAGCTGAATTGTACTACAAATCCAACGAGCAATAGTCTGCTTAGAAGCAGGAGCACCCAGCTTGTTGGGTGCATACAGAATAAACAACGAGTCAGATTTTCTGACTCCAGCCGTCCTGGAAACCTATATTTCCAGGGCTCTGACAACGTCTAGCAACTTGGAGTCCTCCAAGTCCCTAGTAGCCGCAGGCACCACAATAGGTTGATTCAGGTGAAACGCTGAAAACCACCTTAGGGAGAAACTGAGGACAAGTCCTCAATTCCGCCCTGTCCGAATGGAAAATCAGATGAGGGCTTTTACAGGATAAAGCCGCCAATTCTGACACGCACCTGGCCCAGGCCAGGGCCAACAGCATGACCACTTTCCATGTGAGATATTTTAACTCCACATATTTAAGTGGTTCAACCAATGTGACTTTTGGAACCCAAAAACTACATTTAGATCCCAAGGTGCCACTGGAGGCACAAAAGGAGGCTGTATATACAGTACCCCTTTCACAAACGTCTGAACTTCAGGGACTGAAGCTAGTTCTTTTTGGAAGAAAATTGACAGGGCCGAAATTTGAACCTTAATGGACCCCAATTTCAGGCCCATAGACACTCCTGTTTGCAGGAAATGTAGGAATCGACCTAGTTGAAAATTCCTCCGTCGGGGCCTTACTGGCCTCGCACCACGCAACATATTTTCGCCAAATGCGGTGATAATGTTTTGCGGTTATATCTTTCCTGGCTTTGATCAGGATAGGGATGACTTCATCCGGAATACCTTTTTCCTTCAGGATCCGGCGTTCAACCGCCCTGCCGTTAAACGCAGCCGCGGTAAGTCTTGGAACAGACAGGGTCCTTGCTGGAGCAGGTCCCTTCTTAGAGGTAGAGGCCACGGATCCTCCGTGAGCATCTCTTGAAGTTCCGGTTACCAAGTCCTTCTTGGCCAATCCGGAGCCACGCATATAGTGCTTACTCCTCTCCATCTTATAATTCTCAGTACCTTGGTTATGAGAGGCAGAGGAGGGAACACATACACTGACTGGTACACCCACTGTGTTACCAGAGCGTCTACAGCTATTGCCTGAGGGTCCCTCGACCTGGCGCAATACTTGTCGAGTTTTATAAACATGTGGAAGACTTCTGGGTGAAGTCCCCACTCTCCCGGGTGGAGGTCGTGTCTGCTGAGGAAGTCTGCTTCCCAGTTGTCCACTCCCGGAATGAATACTGCTGACAGTGCTATCACATGATTTTCCTCCCAGCGAAGAATCCTTGCAGCTTCTGCCATTGCCCTTCTGCTTCTTGTGTCACCCTGTCTGTTTACGTGGGTGACTGCCGTGATGTTGTCCGAATGAATCAACTCCGGGTGACCTTGAAGCAGAGGTCTTGCTGAGCTTAGAGCATTGTAAATGGCCCTTAGCTTCAGGATATTTATGTGAAGTGATGTCTCCAGGCTTGACCATAAGCTCTGGAAATTCCTTCCCTGTGTGACTGCTCCCCAGCCTCGCAGGCTGGCATCCGTGGTCACCAGGACCCAGTCCTGAATGTGCGGCCCTCTAGAAGATGAGCACTCTGCAACCACCACAGGAGAGGCACCCTTGTGCTTGGTGACAGGGTTATCCGCTGATGCATCTGAAGATGCGACCCAGACCATTTGTCCAGCAGGTCCCACTGGAAAGTTCTTGCGTGGAATCTGCCGCATGGGATTGCTTCATAGGAAGCCACCATTTTTTCCAGAACCATCTCATTGATGTACTGAGACTTGGCTCGGTTATAGGAGGTTCCCGACTAGCTCGGATAACTCCCTGACTTTCTCCTCCGGGAGAAACACCTTTTTCTGAACTGTGTCCAGGATCATCCCTAAAAACAGAAGACGAGTCGTCGGAATCAGCTGCGATTTTGGAATATTGAGAATCCAATCGTGCTGCCGCAACACTACCTGAGACAGTGCTACACCGACCTCCAACTGTTCCCTGGATCTTACCCTTATCAGGGAATCGTCCAAGTAAGGGATAACTAAAATTCCCTTCCTTCGAAGGAGTATCATCATTTCGGCCATTACCTTGGTAAAGACCCGGGGTGCCGTGGACCATCCATACGGCAGCGTCTGAAACGGATAGTGACAGTTCTGTACCATAAACCTGAGGTACCCTTGGTGAGAAGGGTAAATTGGGACATGAAGGTAAGCATCCTTGATGTACCGAGACATCATGTAGTCCTCTTCTTCCAGGTTCGCAATCACTGCTCTGAGTGACTCAATCTTGAATTTGAACCTCTGTATGTAAGTGTTCAAAGATTTTAGATTTAGAATCGGTCTCACCGAGCCGTCCGGCTTCGGTACCACAACAGTGTGGAATAATACCCCGTTCCCTGTTGCAGGAGGGGTACCTTGATTATCACCTGCTGGGAATACAGCTTGTGAATGGCTTCCAAAACTGTCTCCCTGTCAGAAGGAGACATCGGTAAAGCCGACTTTAGGAAACGGCGAGGGGGAGACGTCTCGAATTCCAATTTGTACCCCTGAGATATCACCTGAAGGATCCAGGGGTCTACTTGCGAGTGAGCCCACTGCGCGCTGAAATTCATTGAGACGGGCCCCCACCGTGCCTGATTCTGCTTGTAAAGCCCCAGCGTCATACTGAGGGCTTGGCAGAGGCGGGAGAGGGCTTCTGTTCCTGGGAACTGGCTGATTTCTGCAGCCTTTTTCCTCTCCCTCTGTCACGGGGCAGAAATGAGGAACCTTTTGCCCGCTTGCCCACGAAAAGACTGCGCCTGATAATACGGCGTCTTCTCATGTTGAGAGGCGACCTGGGGTACAAACGTGGATTTCCCAGCTGTTGCCGTGGCCACCAGGTCTGAAAGACCGACCCCAAATAACTCCTCCCCTTAATAAGGCAATACTTCCAAATGCCGTTTGGAATCCGCATCACCTGACCACTGTCGTATCCATAACCCTCTACTAGTAGAAATGGACAACGCACTTAGACTTGATGCCAGTCGGCAAATATTCCGCTGTGCATCACGCATATATAGAAATGCATCTTTTAAATGCTCTATAGGCAATAATATACTGTCCCTATCTAGGGTATCAATATTTTCAGTCAGGGAATCCGACCAAGCCACCCCAGCACTGCACATCCAGGCTGAGGCGATTGCTGGTCGCAGTATAACACCAGTATGTGTGTAAATACCTTTTAGGATGCCCTCCTGCTTTCTATCAGCAGGATCCTTAAGGGCGGCCATCTCAGGAGAGGGTAGAGCCCTTACAAGCGTGTGAGCGCTTTATCCCCCCTAGGGGGTGTTTCCCAACGCACCCTAACCTCTGGCGGGAAAGGATATAATGCCAATAACATTTTAGAAATTATCAGTTGTTATCGGGGGAAACCCACGCATCATCACACACCTCATTTAATTTCTCAGATTCAGGAAAACTACAGGAAGTTTTTCCTCACCAAACATAATACCCCTTTTTGGTGGTACTCGTATTATCAGAAATGTGTAAAACATTTTTCATTGCCTCAATCATGTAACGTGTGGCCCTACTGGAAGTCACATTTGTCTCTTCACCGTCGACACTGGAGTCAGTATCCGTGTCGGCGTCTATATCTGCCATCTGAGGTAACGGGCGCTTTAGAGCCCCTGACGGCCTATGAGACGTCTGGACAGGCACAAGCTGAGTAGCCGGCTGTCTCATGTCAACCACTGTCTTTTATACAGAGCTGACACTGTCACGTAATTCCTTCCAACAGTTCATCCACTCAGGTGTTGACCCCCTAGGGGGTGACATCACTATTACAGGCAATCTGCTCCGTCTCCACATCATTTTTCTCCTCATACATGTCGACACAAACGTACCGACATACAGCACACACACAGGGAATGCTCTGATAGAGGACAGGACCCCACTAGCCCTTTGGGGAGACAGAGGGAGAGTTTGCCAGCACACACCAGAGCGCTATATATATATATATATATATATAGATATATACAGGGATAACCTTATATAAGTGTTTTTCCCCTCATAGCTGCTGTATCTTTAATACTGCGCGTAATTAGTGCCCCCCTTCTCTTTTTTAACCCTTTCTGTAGTGTAGTGACTGCAGGGGAGAGACAGGGAGCTTCCCTCCAACGGAGCTGTGAGGGAAAATGGCGCCAGTGTGCTGAGGAGATAGGCTCCGCCCCCTTATCGGCGGCCTTATCTCCCGTTTTTCTATGTATTCTGGCAGGGGTTAAATTCATCCATATAGCCCAGGAGCTATATGTGATGCATTTTTTGCCAACCAAGGTGTTTTTATTGCGTCTCAGGGCGCCCCCCCCCAGCGCCCTGCACCCTCAGTGACCGGAGTGTGAAGTGTGCCGAGAGCAATGGCGCACAGCTGCAGTGCTGTGCGCTACCTTGTTGAAGACAGGACGTCTTCTGCCGCCGATTTTCCGGACCTCTTCTGTCTTCTGGCTCTGTAAGGGGGCCGGCGGCGCGGCTCTGGGACCTATCCATGGCTGGGCCTGTGATCGTCCCTCTGGAGCTAATGTCCAGTAGCCTAAGAAGCCCAATCCACTCTGCACGCAGGTGAGTTCGCTTCTTCTCCCCTTAGTCCCTCGTTGCAGTGAGCCTGTTGCCAGCAGGACTCACTGAAAATAAAAAACCTAAACTAAACTTTTCACTAAGCAGCTCAGGAGAGCCACCTAGTGTGCACCCTTCTCGTTCGGGCACAAAAATCTAACTGAGGCTTGGAGGAGGGTCATAGGGGGAGGAGCCAGTGCACACCAGGTAGTTCTAAAGCTTTACTTTTGTGCCCAGTCTCCTGCGGAGCCGCTATTCCCCATGGTCCTTACGGAGTCCCCAGCATCCACTTAGGATGTTAGAGAAATATATATCTATATGATGCAGTACAGGGGGTGTGTGTGTGTGTATATATATCTATATATATATATCTATATGATGCAGTACAGGGGGTATATATATCTATATGATGCAGTACAGGGGGTATGTATATATGTATATGATGCAGTATAGGATATATATGATGCAGTACGGGGGTTAATATATATCTATATGATGCAGTACAGGGGGTATATATATATATATATATATATATATATAAATATATGATGCAGTATAGAGCTATTCACCTGGACAAAGGGACATGTGTGTCCCGAAACGTTGGGATCTATGAAGTGATTTCAATACACTTTTACTGCTTAAGACCCCGAGTGCCGCTGTTTGTTTTACCGTATATATATATATATATATATATATATATATATATATAATGCAGTATAGGGGGTGTATATATATATGATGCAGTACAGGGGGTGTATATATGTATATGATGCAGTATAGGGGGTGTGTATATATATATATATATATATGTATATGATGCAGTATAGGGGCTATATATGTATAGTATGCAGTATATATAGGGGGTGTATATATGTATATGATGCAGTATAGGGGGTGTATATGTATATGATGCAGTACAGGGGGGTGTATATATGTATATGATGCAGTATAGGGGGTGTATATATGTATATGATGCAGTACAGGGGGGTGTGTATATGTATATGATGCAGTATAGGGGGTGTATATATGTATATGATGCAGTACAGGGGGGTGTATATATGTATATGATGCAGTATAGGGGGGTATATATGTATAGTATGCAGTATATATAGGGGGTGTATATATGTATATGATGCAGTACAGGGGGGTGTATATATGTATATGATGCAGTATAGGGGGTGTATATGTATATGATGCAGTAAAGGGGGGTGTATATATGTATATGATGCAGTACAGGGGGGTGTATATATGTATATGATGCAGTACAGGGGGTGTATATATGTATATGATGCAGTACAGGGGGTGTATATATGTATATGATGCAGTACAGGGGGTGTATATATGTATAATAAGAATTTACTTACCGATAATTCTATTTCTCGGAGTCCGTAGTGGATGCTGGGGTTCCTGAAAGGACCATGGGGAATAGCGGCTCCGCAGGAGACAGGGCACAAAAAAGTAAAGCTTTTACCAGATCAGGTGGTGTGCACTGGCTCCTCCCCCCATGACCCTCCTCCAGACTCCAGTTAGGTACTGTGCCCGGACGAGCGTACACAATAAGGGAGGCAATTTGAATCCCGGGTAAGACTCATACCAGCCACACCAATCACACCGTACAACTTGTGATCTAAACCCAGTTAACAGTATGATAACAGAAAGAGCCTCTTAAAGATGGCTCCTTAACAATATAACCCGAATTTGTTAACAATAACTATGTACAGTATTGCAGATAATCCGCACTTGGGATGGGCGCCCAGCATCCACTACGGACTCCGAGAAATAGAATTATCGGTAAGTAAATTCTTATTTTCTCTATCGTCCTAAGTGGATGCTGGGGTTCCTGAAAGGACCATGGGGATTATACCAAAGCTCCCAAACGGGCGGGAGAGTGCGGATGACTCTGCAGCACCGAATGAGAGAATTCCAAGTCCTCTTTTGCCAGGGTATCAAATTTGTAGAATTTTACAAACGTGTTTTCCCCCGACCACGTAGCTGCTCGGCAGAATTGTAATGCCGAGACCCCTCGGGCAGCCGCCCAAGATGAGCCCACCTTCCTTGTGGAATGGGCCTTAACAGATTTAGGCTGTGGCAGGCCTGCCACAGAATGAGCAAGTTGAATTGTGTTACAAATCCAACGAGCAATCGTCTGCTTAGAAGCAGGGGCACCCAACTTGTTGGGTGCATATAGTATCAACAGCGAGTCAGATTTTCTGACTTCAGCCGTCCTTGAAATGTATATTTTTAAGGCTCTGACAACGTCCAACAACTTGGAGTCCTCCAAGTCGCCAGTGGCCGCAGGCACCACAATAGGTTGGTTCAGGTGAAACGCTGATACCACCTTAGGGAGAAAATGCGGACGAGTCCTCAGTTCTGCCCTATCCGAATGGAAGATTAGATAAGGGCTTTTATAAGATAAAGCCGCCAATTCAGATACTCTCCTGGCGGAAGCCAGGGCCAGTAACATAGTCACTTTCCATGTGAGATATTTAAAATCCACCTTTTTCAATGGTTCAAACCAATGGGATTTGAGGAAATCTAAAACTACATTTAGATCCCACGGTGCCACCGGAGGCACCACAGGAGGCTGTATATGCAGTACTCCTTTAACAAAAGTCTGTACCTCAGGAACTGAGGCCAATTCTTTTTGGAAGAATATTGACAGGGCCGAAATTTGAACCTTAATAGATCTCAATTTGAGACCCCTAGACAATCCTGATTGTAGGAAATGTAGGAAACGACCCAGTTGAAATTCCTCCGTCGGAACACTCCGATCCTCGCACCACGCGACATATTTTCGCCAAATGCGGTGATAATGTTTCGCGGTGACTTCCTTCCTTGCCTTAATCAAGGTAGGAATGACTTCTTCTGGAATGCCTTTCCCTTTTAGGATCTGGCGTTCAACCGCCATGCCGTCAAACGCAGCCGCGGTAAGTCTTGAAAGAGACAGGGACCCTGTTGTAGCAGGTCCCTTCTCAGAAGTAGAGGGCACGGGTCGTCCGTGACCAACTCTTGAAGTTCCGGGTACCAAGTCCTTCTTGGCCAATCCGGAGCCACTAGTATTTCTTACTCCTCCTCACCGTATAATCTTCAATACCTTTGGTATGAGAGGCAGAGGAGGAAACACATATACTGATTTGTACACCCAAGGTGTTACCAGTGCGTCCACAGCTATTGCCTGTGGATCTCTTGACCTGGCGCAATACTTGTCCAGTTTCTTGTTGAGGCGAGACGCCATCATGTCTACCATTGGTCTTTCCCAACAGTTTATTAGCATGTGGAAGACTTCTGGATGAAGACCCCCCTCTCCCGGGTGTATATCGTGTCTGCTGAGGAAGTCTGCTTCCCAGTTGTCCACGCCCGGGAAGAACACTGCTGACAGTGCTATTACGTGATTCTCCGCCCAGCGAAGAATCTTGGCAGCTTCTGCCATTGCACTCCTGCTTCTTGTGCCGCCCTGTCTGTTTACATGGGCGACCGCCGTGATGTTGTCCGACTGAATCAACACCGGTTTTCCTTGCAGGAGTGGTTCCGCCTGGCTTAGAGCATTTTAGATTGCTCTTAGTACCAGAATGTTTATGTGAATAGACTTTTCCAGGTTCGTCCATACCCCCTGGAAGTTTCTTCCTTGTGTGACTGCTCCCCAACCTCTCAGGCTGGCGTCCGTGGTCACCAGGATCAAATCCTGTATGCCGAATCTGCGGCCCTCCAATAGATGAGCCTTTTGCAACCACCACAGAAGATATACCCTTGTCCTTGGCGACAGGGTTATTCGCAGGTGCATCTGAGGATGCGACCCTGACCATTTGTCCAACAGATCCCTTTGGAAAATTCTTGCATGGAATCTGCCGAATGGAATTGCTTCGTAAAAAGCCACCATTTTTCCCAGGACTCTTGTGCATTGATGTACAGACACCTTTCCTGGTTTTAGGAGGTTCCTGACAGGTCGGATAACTCCTTGGCTTTTTCCTCGGGAAGAAAAACCTTTTTCTGAACCGTGTCCAGAATCATCCCTAGGAACAGCAGACGCATCGTCGGAAAACAGCTGCGATTCTTGGAATATTTAGAATCCAGTCGTGCCGTCGAAGAACTACTTTAGATAGTGCTCTTCCGACCTCCAACTGTTCTCTGGAACTTGCCCTTTTTAGGTCGTGCAAGTAAGGGATAATTTAGATGCCTTTTTTCTTTGAAGAAACATCTTTTCGGCCATTACCTTGGTAAAAAGGCCCGGGGTGCCGTGGATAATTCAAACGGCATCGTCTGAAACTGATATTGACAGTTCTGTACCACGAACCAGAGGTACCCTTGATGAGAAGGACAAATTTTGGACATGGAGGTAATCCTTGATGTCCAGGGACACCATATAGTCCCCTTTTTTCCGGTTCGCTATCACTGCTCTGAGTGACTTTATCTCGATTTGAACCTTTTATGTAAGTGTTCAAAACATTTTAGATTTAGACTATGTGTCACCAAGCCGTCTGGCTTCAGTACCACAATATAGTGTGGAAAAAATAATACCCTTTTCCTTGTCGTAGGAGGGGTACTTTGATTATCACCTGCTGGATATACAGCTTGTGAATTGTTTCCAATGCTGCCTCCCTGTCGGAGGGAGCCGTTGGTAAAGCAGACTTCAGGAAGCTGCGAGGAGAAGATGTCTCGACTCTCCAATCTTTACCCCTGGGATAATACTCGTACGATCTAGGGGTCAACTTGCGAGTGATCCCACTGCGCCCTGAGACTCTTGAGACTACCCCCCCACCTTGAGTCCGCTTGCACGGCCCCAGCGTCATGCTGAGGACTTGGCAGACGCGGTGGAGGGCTTCTTTTCCTGGGAAAGGGCTGCCTGCTGCAGTCTACTTCCCTTACCTCTATGTCTGGGCAGATATGACTGGCCTTTTGCCTGCATGCCCTCATGGGAAAGGAAAGATTGAGGCTGAAAAGACGGTGTCTTTTTTAGCTGAGATGTAACTTGGGGTAAAAAAGGTTGGATTTCCCAGCTGTTGCTGTGGTCCCCAGGTCCGATGGACCGACCCCCAAATAACTCCTTCCCTTTATACAGCAATACTTCCATCTGCCGTATGGGATCTGTATCACCTGACCACTGTCGTGTCCCTGACATCTTCTGGGAGATATGGACAACGCACTTATCTTGATGCCAGAGAGCAAATATCCCTCTGTGCATCTCACATACATATATATAGAATGCATCCTATTAAATGCTCTACATGAATAAAATATTTTCAGTCAGGGAATCCGACCAAGCCAACCCAGCACTGCATCTCCAGGCTGATGGCGATCGCTGGTCGCAGTATAACCACCGTATGTGTGTATATACTTTTTAGGATATTTTTCCAGCTTCCTATCAGCTGGCTCCTTGAGGGCGGCCGTATCTGGAGACGGTAACGCCACTTGATAAGCGTGTGAGCGCCTTATCACCCTAAGGGGTGTTTCCCAACGTACCCTAATTTCTGGCGGGAAAGGGTATAACGCCAATATTTGCTATCGGGGTAACCCTACGCATCATCACACACTTCATTTTATTTTATCTGATTCAGGAAAAACTACAGGTAGTTTTTTCACTCCCACATAATACCCTTTCTTGTGGTACTTGTAGTATCAGAAACACGTAACACCTCCTTCATTGCCCTTAACGTGTGGCCCTAATGAGAAATACGTTTGTTTATTCACCGTCGACACTGTATTCAGTGTCCGTGTCTGTGTCGACCGACTGAGGTAAATGGGCGTTTTTAAAACCCCTGACGGTGTTTCTGAGACGCCTGGACCGGTCCTAATAGATTGTCGGCCGTCTCATGTCGTCAACCGACCTTGCAGCGTGTTGACATTCTCACGTAATTCTCTAAATAAGCCATCCATTCCGGTGTCGACTCCCTAGAGAGTGACATCACCATTACAGGCAATTTCTCCGCCTCCTCACCAACATCGTCCTCATACATGTCGACACACACGTACCGACACACAGCACACACACCGGGAATGCTCTGACAGAGGACAGGACCCACTAGCCCTTTGGGGAGACAGAGGGAGAGTCTGCCAGCACACACCAAAAACGCTATAATTATATAGGGACAACCTTATATAAGTGTTTCTCCCTTATAGCATCTTTTATATATATACAATATCGCCAAAATCAGTGCCCCCCCTCTCTGTTTTAACCCTGTTTCTGTAGTGCAGTGCAGGGGAGAGCCTGGGAGCCTTCTCTCCAGCTTTTCTGTGAGAGAAAATGGCGCTGTGTGCTGAGGAGATAGGCCCCGCCCCTTTTTCGGCGGCCTCGTCTCCCGCTATTTTTGAAGTTAGGCAGGGGTTAAATATCTCCATATAGCCTCTGTGGGCTATATGTGAGGTATTTTTTGCCTCTAATAAGGTTTTTATTTGCCTCTCAGAGCGCCCCCCCCAGCGCTCTGCACCCTCAGTGACTGTTGTGTGAAGTGTGCTGAGAGGAAAATGGCGCACAGCTGCAGTGCTGTGCGCTACCTTTATGAAGACTCAGGAGTCTTCAGCCGCCGATTTTGGACCTCTTCTCTCTTCAGCGTCTGCAAGGGGGCCGGCGGCGCGGCTCCGGTGACCATCCAGGCTGTACCTGTGATCGTCCCTCTGGAGCTAGTGTCCAGTAGCCAAGCAGCAAATCCACTCTGCACGCAGGTGAGTTCACTACTTCTCCCCTAAGTCCCTCGTTGCAGTGATCCTGTTGCCAGCAGGACTCACTGTAAAGTAAAAAACCTAAGCTAAACTTTCTCTAAGCAGCTCTTTAGGAGAGCCACCTAGATTGCACCCTTCTCGTTCGGGCACAAAATCTAACTGGAGTCTGGAGGAGGGTCATGGGGGGAGGAGCCAGTGCACACCACCTGATCTGGTAAAAGCTTTACTTTTTTGTGCCCTGTCTCCTGCGGAGCCGCTATTCCCCATGGTCCTTTCAGGAACCCCAGCATCCACTTAGGACGATAGAGAAATGATGCAGTACAGGGGGTGTATATATGTATATGATGCAGTACAGGGGGTGTATATATGTATATGATGCAGTACAGGGGGTGTATATATGTATATGATGCAGTATAGGGGGTGTATATATGTATATGATGCAGTACAGGGGGTGTATATATGTATATGATGCAGTACAGGGGGTGTATATATGTATATGATGCAGTACAGGGGGGTGTATATATGTATATGATGCAGTATAGGGGGTGTATATATGTATATGATGCAGTACAGGGGGTGTATATATGTATATGATGCAGTACAGGGGGTGTATATATGTATATGATGCAGTACAGGGGGTGTATATATGTATATGATGCAGTATATACAGGGGGTGTATATATGTATATGATGCAGTACAGGGGGTGTATATATGTATATGATGCAGTACAGGGGGTGTATATATGTATATGATGCAGTACAGGGGGTGTATATATGTATATGATGCAGTACAGGGGGTGTATATATGTATATGATGCAGTACAGGGGGGTGTATATATGTATATGATGCAGTATAGGGGCATATATATATATATATATATATATATATATAGTGCAGTATAGGGTATATATAATAAGAATTTACTTACCGATAATTCCATTTCTCGTAGTCCGTAGTGGATGCTGGGGACTCCGTAAGGACCATGGGGAATAGCGGCTCCGCAGGAGACTGGGCACATCTAAAGAAAGCTTTAGGACTATCTGGTGTGCACTGGCTCCTCCCCCTATGACCCTCCTCCAAGCCTCAGTTAGGATACTGTGCCCGGACGAGCGTACACAATAAGGAAGGATCTTGAATCCCGGGTAAGACTCATACCAGCCACACCAATCACACCATATAACTTGTGATCTGAACCCAGTTAACAGCATGATAACAGAGGAGCCTCTAGAAAAGATGGCTCACTACAGCAATAACCCGATTTTTTGGTAACAATAACTATGTACCAGTATTGCAGACAATCCGCACTTGGGATGGGCGCCCAGCATCCACTACGGACTACGAGAAATAGAATTATCGGTAAGTAAATTCTTATTTTCTCTAACGTCCTAAGTGGATGCTGGGGACTCCGTAAGGACCATGGGGATTATACCAAAGCTCCCAAACGGGCGGGAGAGTGCGGATGACTCTGCAGCACCAATTGAGAGAACTCCAGGTCCTCCTCAGCCAGGGTATCATTTTTGTAGAATTTTACAAACGTATTTGCTCCTGACCAAGTAGCTGCTCGGCAAAGTTGTAAAGCCGAGACCCCTCGGGCAGCCGCCCAAGATGAGCCCACCTTCCTTGTGGAATGGGCTTTTACTGATTTTGGCTGTGGCAGGCCTGCCACAGAATGTGCAAGCTGAATTGTACTACAAATCCAACGAGCAATAGTCTGCTTAGAAGCAGGAGCACCCAGCTTGTTGGGTGCATACAGGATAAACAGCGAGTCAGTTTTCCTGACTCCAGCCGTCCTGGAAACATATATTTTCCGGGCCCTGACAACGTCTAGCAACTTGGAGTCCTCCAAGTCCCTAGTAGCCGCAGGCACCACAAATAGGCTGGTTCAGGTGAAAACGCTGAAACCACCTTAGGGAGAAACTGAGGACGAGTCCTCAATTCCGCCCTGTCCGAATGGAAAATCAAATAAGGGCTTTTACAGGATAAAGCCGCCAATTCTGACACGCGCCTGGCCCAGGCCAGGGCCAACAGCATGACCACTTTCCATGTGAGATATTTTAACTCCACAGATTTAAGTGGTTCAAACCAATGTGACTTTTGGAACCCAAAAACTACATTGAGATCCCAAAGTGCCACTGGAGGCACAAAAAGGAGGCTGTATATACAGTACCCCTTTTACAAACGTCTGAACTTCAGGGACTGAAGCTAGTTCTTTTTGGAAGAAAATTGACAGGGCCGAAATTTGAACCTTAATGGACCCCAATTTCAGGCCCATAGACAATCCTGTTTGCAGGAAATGTAGGAATCGACCCAGTTGAATTTCCTCCGTCGGGCCTTACTGGCCTCGCACCACGCAACATATTTTCGCCAACTGCGGTGATAATGTTTTGCGGTTACGTCCTTCCTGGCTTTGATCAGGATAGGGATGACTTCATCCGGAATGCCGTTTTTCCTTCAGGATCCGGCGTTCAACCGCCATGCCGTCAAACGCAGCCGCGGTAAGTCTTGGAACAGACAGGGTCCTTGCTGGAGCAGGTCCCTTCTTAGAGGTAGAGGCCACGGATCCTCCGTGAGCATCTCTTGAAGTTCCGGTTACCAAGTCCTTCTTGGCCAATCCGGAGCCACAAATATAGTGCTTACTCCTCTCCATCTTATTAATCTCAGTACCTTGGGTATGAGAGGCAGAGGAGGGAACACATACACTGACTGGTACACCCACGGTGTTACCAGAGCGTCTACAGCTATTGCCTGAGGGTCCCTTGACCTGGCGCAATACCTGTCGAGTTTTTCCCAACGGTTTTTAATCATGTGGAAGACTTCTGGGTGAAGTCCCCACTCTCCCGGGTGGAGGTCGTGTCTGCTGAGGAAGTCTGCTTCCCAGTTGTCCACTCCCGGAATGAACACTGCTGACAGTGCTATCACATGATTTTCCGCCCAGCGAAGAATCCTTGCAGCTTCTGCCATTGCCCTCCTGCTTCTTGTGCCACCCTGTCTGTTTACGTGGGTGACTGGCGTGATGTTGTCCGACTGGATCCACACCGGCTGACCTTGAAGCAGAGGTCTTGCTAAGCTTAGAGCATTGTAAATGGCCCTTAGCTTCAGGATATTTATGTGAAGTGATGTCTCCAGGCTTGACCATAAGCCCTGGATATTCCTTCCCTGTGTGACTGCTCCCCAGCCTCGCAGGCTGGCATCCGTGGTCACCAGGACCCAGTCCTGAAGGCCGAAACTGCGGCCCTCTAGAAGATGAGCACTCTGCAACCACCACAGGAGGGACACCCTTGTCCTTGGTGACAGGGTTATCCTCTGATGCATCTGAAGATGCGACCCGGACCATTTGTCCCGCAGGTCCCACTGGAAAGTTCTTGCGTGGAATCTGCCGAATGGGATTGCTTCGTAGGAAGACACCACTTTACCCAGAACCCCTGTGCATTGATGCACTGAGACTTGGCTCGGTTTTAGGAGGTTCCTGACTAGCTCGGATAACTCCCTGGCTTTCTCCTCCGGGAGAAACACCTTTTTCTGGACTGTGTCCAGGATCATCCCTAGGAACAGAAGACAAGTCGTCGGAACCAGCTGCGATTTTGGAATATTGAGAATCCAATCGTGCTGCCGCAACACTACCTGAGATAGTGCTACACCGACCTCCAACTGTTCCCTGGATCTTACCCTTATCAGGGAATCGTCCAAGTAAGGGATAACTAAAATTCCCTTCCTTCGAAGGAATATCATCATTTCGGCCATTACCTTGGTAAAGACCCGGGGTGCCGTGGACCATCCATACGGCAGCGTCTGAACTGATAGTGACAGTTCTGTACCATAAACCTGAGGTACCCTTGATGAGAAGGGTAAATTTTGACATGAAGGTAAGCATCCTTGATGTCCCGAGACATCATGTAGTCCCCTTCTTCCAGGTTCGCAATCACTGCTCTGAGTGACTCAATCTTGAATTTGAACCTCTGTTAGTAAGTGTTCAAAGATTTTAGATTTAGAATCGGTCTCACCGAGCTGTCCGGCTTCGGTACCACAACAGTGTGGAATAATACCCCGTTCCCTGTTGCAGGAGGGGTACCTTGATTATCACCTGCTGGGAATACAGCTTGTGAATGGCTTCCAAAACTGTCTCCCTGTCAGAAGGAGACATCGGTAAAGCCGACTTTAGGAAACGGCGAGGGGGAGACGTCTCGAATTCTAATTTGTACCCCTGAGATATCACCTGAAGGATCCAGGGGTCTACTTGCGAGTGAGCCCACTGCGCGCTGAAATTCATTGAGACGGGCCCCCCACCGTGCCTGATTCTGCTTGTAAAGCCCCAGCGTCATACTGAGGGCTTGGCAGAGGCGGGAAAGGGTTTCTGTTCCTGGGAACTGGCTGATTTCTGCAGCCTTTTTCCTCTCCCTCTGTCACGGGGTAGAAAAGGAACCTTTTGCCCCCTTGTCCACGAAAAGACTGCGCCTGATAATACGGCATCTTCTCATGTTGAGAGGCGACCTGGGGTACAAACGTGGATTTCCCAGCTGTTGCCGTGGCCACCAGGTCTGAAAGACCGACCCCAAATAACTCCTCCCTTTAATAAGGCAATACTTCCAAATGCCGTTTGGAATCCGCATCACCTGACCACTGTCGTATCCATAACCCTCTACTAGTAGAAATGGACAACGCACTTAGACTTGATGCCAGTCGGCAAATATTCCGCTGTGCATCACGCATATATAGAAATGCATCTTTTAAATGCTCTATATCTAGGGTCTCAATATTTTCAGTCAGGGAATCCGACCACGCCAACCCAGCACTGCACATCCCGGCTGAGGCGATTGCTGGTCGCAGTATAACACCAGTATGTGTGTAAATACATTTTAGGATACCCTCCTGCTTTCTATCAGCAGGATCCTTAAGGGCGGCCATCTCAGGAGAGGGTAGAGCCCTTACAAGCGTGTGAGCGCTTTATCCACCCTAGGGGGTGTTTCCCAACGCACCCTAACCTCTGGCGGGAAAGGATATAATGCCAATAACATTTTAGAAATTATCAGTTGTTATCGGGGGAAACCCACGCATCATCACACACCTCATTTAATTTCTCAGATTCAGGAAAACTACAGGTAGTTTTTCCTCACCGAACATAATACCCCTTTTTGGTGGTACTCGTATTATCAGAAATGTGTAAAACATTTTTCATTGCCTCAATCATGTAACGTGTGGCCCTACTGGAAGTCACATTTGTCTCTTCACCGTCGACACTGGAGTCAGTATCCGTGTCGGCGTCTATATCTGCCATCTGAGGTAACGGGCGCTTTAGAGCCCCTGACGGCCTATGAGACGTCTGGACAGACACAAGCTGAGTAGCCGGCTGTCTCATGTCAACCCCTGTCTTTTATACAGAGCTGACACTGTCACGTAATTCCTTCCAACAGTTCATCCACTCAGGTGTCGACCCCCTAGGGGGTGACATCACTATTACAGGCAATCTGCTCCGTCTCCACTTATTTTTCTCCTCATACATGTCGACACAACGTACCGACATACAGCACACACACAGGGAATGCTCTGATAGAGGACAGGACCCCACTAGCCCTTTGGGGAGACAGAGGGAGAGTTTGCCAGCACACACCATAGCGCTATATATATATATACAGGGATAACCTTATATAAGTGTTTTTCCCCTTATAGCTGCTGTATATTTAATACTGCGCGTAATTAGTGCCCATCCTCTCTTTTATAACCCTTTCTGTAGTGTAGTGACTGCAGGGGAGAGACAGGGAGCTTCCCTCCAACGGAGCTGTGAGGGAAAATGGCGCCAGTGTGCTGAGGAGATAGGCTCCGCCCCCTTATCGGCGGCCTTATCTCCCGTTTTTCTATGTATTTTGGCAGGGGTTAAATGCATCCATATAGCCCAGGAGCTATATGTGATGCATTTTTTGCCATCCAAGGTGTTTATTATTGCGTCTCAGGGCGCCCCCCCCCAGCGCCCTGCACCCTCAGTGACCGGAGTGTGAAGTGTGCTGAGAGCAATGGCGCACAGCTGCAGTGCTGTGCGCTACCTTGTTGAAGACAGGACGTCTTCTGCCGCCGATTTTCCGGACCTCTTCTGCCTTCTGGCTCTGTAAGGGGGCCGGCGGCGCGGCTCTGGGACCCATCCAGGCTGGGCCTGTGATCGTCCCTCTGGAGCTAATGTCCAGTAGCCTAAGAAGCCCAATCCACTCTGCACGCAGGTGAGTTCGCTTCTTCTCCCCTTAGTCCCTCGATGCAGTGAGCCTGTTGCCAGCAGGTCTCACTGAAAATAACAAACCTAAACTAAAACTTTCACTAAGAAGCTCAGGAGAGCCCCTAGTGTGCACCCTTCTCGTCGGGCACAGAAATCTAACTGAGGCTTGGAGGAGGGTCATAGGGGGAGGAGCCAGTGCACACCAGTTAGTCCTAAAGCTTTCTTTAGATGTGCCCAGTCTCCTGCGGAGCCGCTATTCCCCATGGTCCTTACGGAGTCCCCAGCATCCACTTAGGACGTTAGAGAAATATATATATATATATATATATATATATGATGCAGTATAGGGAGGTATATATGTATATGATGCAGTATCGGGGGTGTATATATGTATATGATGCAGTATAGGGGGTGTATATATGTATATGATGCAGTATAGGGGTGTGTGTATATGTATATGATGCAGTACAGGGGGGTGTATATATGTATATGATGCAGTACAGGGGGTGTATATATGTATATGATGCAGTACAGGGGGTGTATATATGTATATGATGCAGTATAGGGGTGTGTGTATGTGTATATATATATATATATATATATATATATATATATATATATATATATGATGCAGTATAGGGGGGGTGTGTATGTATATATATATATATATATATATATATATATATGATGCAGTATAGGGGGTATATATGTATATGATGCAGTATAGGGAGGTATATATGTATAGTATGCAGTATATATAGGGGGTGTACATATGTATATGATGCAGTATAGGGGGTGTACATATGTATATGATGCAGTATAGGGGGTGTATATGTATATGATACAGTATAGGGGGTGTATATATATATATATATATATATATATATTAGATGCAGTATAGGGGGATATATATATATATATATATGATGCAGTACAGGGGGTGTATATATGTATATGATGCAGTATAGGGGTATATATATATATATATATATATATATATATATATATATATATATATATATATATGTATATGATGCAGTATAGGGGGGTGTATAAATGTATATGATGCAGTATAGGGGGGTGTATAAATGTATATGATGCAGTATAGGGGGGTGTATAAATGTATATGATGCAGTATAGGGGGGTGTAGAAATGTATATGATGCAGTATAGGGGGGTGTAGAAATGTATATGATGCAGTATAGGGGGGTGTAGAAATGTATATGATGCAGTATAGGGGGGTGTATAAATGTATATGATGCAGTATAGGGGGGTGTAGAAATGTATATGATGCAGTATAGGGGGGTGTAGAAATGTATATGATGCAGTATAGGGGGGTGTAGAAATGTATATGATGCAGTATAGGGGGGTGTATAAATGTATATGATGCAGTATAGGGGGGTGTATAAATGTATATGATGCAGTATAGGGGGGTGTATAAATGTATATGATGCAGTATAGGGGGGTGTATAAATGTATATGATGCAGTGTAGGGGGGTGTATAAATGTATATGATGCAGTATAGGGGGGTGTAGAAATGTATATGATGCAGTATAGGGGGGTGTAGAAATGTATATGATGCAGTATAGGGGGGTGTATAAATGTATATGATGCAGTATAGGGGGGTGTATAAATGTATATGATGCAGTATAGGGGGGTGTATAAATGTATATGATGCAGTATAGGGGGGTGTATAAATGTATATGATGCAGTGTAGGGGGGTGTAGAAATGTATATGATGCAGTATAGGGGGGTGTAGAAATGTATATGATGCAGTATAGGGGGTGTAGAAATGTATATGATGCAGTATAGGGGGGTGTAGAAATGTATATGATGCAGTATAGGGGGGTGTAGAAATGTATATGATGCAGTATAGGGGGGTGTAGAAATGTATATGATGCAGTATAGGGGGGTGTAGAAATGTATATGATGCAGTATAGGGGGGTGTAGAAATGTATATGATGCAGTATAGGGGGGTGTAGAAATGTATATGATGCAGTATAGGGGGGTGTAGAAATGTATATGATGCAGTATAGGGGGTGTAGAAATGTATATGATGCAGTATAGGGGGGTGTAGAAATGTATATGATGCAGTATAGGGGGGTGTAGAAATGTATATGATGCAGTATAGGGGGGTGTAGAAATGTATATGATGCAGTATAGGGGGGTGTAGAAATGTATATGATGCAGTATAGGGGGGTGTAGAAATGTATATGATGCAGTATAGGGGGGTGTAGAAATGTATATGATGCAGTATAGGGGGGTGTAGAAATGTATATGATGCAGTATAGGGGGTGTAGAAATGTATATGATGCAGTATAGGGGGGTGTAGAAATGTATATGATGCAGTATAGGGGGGTGTAGAAATGTATATGATGCAGTATAGGGGGGTGTAGAAATGTATATGATGCAGTATAGGGGGGTGTAGAAATGTATATGATGCAGTATAGGGGGGTGTAGAAATGTATATGATGCAGTATAGGGGGTGTAGAAATGTATATGATGCAGTATAGGGGGGTGTAGAAATGTATATGATGCAGTATAGGGGGGTGTAGAAATGTATATGATGCAGTACAGGGGGGTGTAGAAATGTATATGATGCAGTATAGGGGGGTGTAGAAAATAAGAATTTACTTACCGATAATTCTATTTCTCGGAGTCCGTAGTGGATGCTGGGGTTCCTGAAAGGACCATGGGGAATAGCGGCTCCGCAGGAGACAGGGCACAAAAGTAAAGCTTTCCGATCAGGTGGTGTGCACTGGCTCCTCCCCCTATGACCCTCCTCCAAGCCAGTTAGGTACTGTGCCCGGACGAGCGTACACAATAAGGGAGGAATTTTGAATCCCGGGTAAGACTCATACCAGCCACACCAATCACACCGTACAACTTGTGATCTAAACCCAGTTAACAGTATGATAACAGCGGAGCCTCTGAAAAGATGGCTCACAACAATAATAACCCGATTTTTGTAACTATGTACAAGTATTGCAGATAATCCGCACTTGGGATGGGCGCCCAGCATCCACTACGGACTCCGAGAAATAGAATTATCGGTAAGTAAATTCTTATTTTCTCTATCGTCCTAGTGGATGCTGGGGTTCCTGAAAGGACCATGGGGATTATACCAAAGCTCCCAAACGGGCGGGAGAGTGCGGATGACTCTGCAGCACCGAATGAGAGAACTCCAGGTCCTCCTTAGCCAGGGTATCAAATTTGTAGAATTTAGCAAACGTGTTTGCCCCTGACCAAGTAGCTGCTCGGCAAAGTTGTAAAGCCGAGACCCCTCGGGCAGCCGCCCAAGATGAGCCCACCTTCCTTGTGGAATGGGCATTTACATATTTTGGCTGTGGCAGGCCTGCCACAGAATGTGCAAGCTGAATTGTATTACACATCCAACTAGCAATAGTCTGCTTAGAAGCAAGGGCACCCAGTTTGTTGGGTGCATACAGGATAACAGCAAGTCAGTTTTCCTGACTCCAGCCGTCCTGGAACATATTTTCAGGGCCCTGACAACATCTAGCAACTTGGAGTCCTCCAAGTCCCTAGTAGGTGCAAGGCACCACAATAAGCTGGTTCAGGTGAAACACTGACACCACCTTAGGGAGAGAACTGGGGACGAGTCCGCAGCTCTGCCCTGTCCGAATGGACAAACAGATATGGGCTTTTTTGAGAAAAAACCACCAATTTGACACTCGCCTGGTCCAGGCCAGGGCCAAGAGCATGGTCACTTTTCATGTGAGATGCTTCAAATCCACAGATTTGACTGGTTTTAAACCAATGTGATTTGAGGAATCCCAGAACTACGTTGAGATCCCACAGTGCCACTGGAGGCACAAAAGGGGGTTGTATATGCAATACTCCCTTGACAAACTTCTGGACTTCAGGAACTGAAGCCAATTCTTTCTGGAAGAAAATCGACAGGGCCGAAATTTGAACCTTAATGGACCCCAATTTGAGGCCCATAGACACTCCTGTTTGCAGGAAATGCAGGAAACGACCGAGTTGAAATTTCTTTGTGGGGCCTTCCTGGCCTCACACCACGCAACATATTTTCGCCACATGTGGTGATAATGTTGTGCGGTCACCTCCTTTCTGGCTTTGACCAGGGTAGGAATGACCTCTTCCGGAATGCCTTTTTCCCTTAGGATCCGGCTTTCCACCGCCATGCCGACAAACGCAGCTGCGGTAAAGTCTTGGAACAGACATGGTACTTGCTGAAGCAAGTCCCTTCTTAGCGGCAGAGGCCATAAGACCTCTGTAAGCATCTCTTGAAGTTCCGGGTACCAAGTCCTTCTTGGCCAATCCGGAGCCATGAGTATAGTTCTTACTCCTCTACGTCTTATAATTCTCAGCACCTTAGGTATGAGAAGCAGAGGAGGGAACACATACACCGACTGGTACACCCACGGTGTTACCAGAACGTCCACAGCTATTGCCTGAGGGTCTCTTGACCTGGCGCAATACCTGTCCCGTTTTTTGTTCAGACGGGACGCCATCATGTCCACCTTTGGTATTTCCCAACGGTTTACAATCATGTGGAAAAAACTTCCCGATGAAGTTTCCACTCCCCCGGGTGGAGGTCGTGCCTGCTGAGGAAGTCTGCTTCCCAGTTTCCATTCCCGGGATGAAACACTGCTGACAGTGCTATCACATGATTTTCCGCCCAGCGAAAAGTCCTTGCAGTTTTTGCCATTGCCCTCCTGCTTCTTGTGTCGCCCTGTCTGTTTACGTGGGCGACTGCCGTGATGTTTTTCCCACTGGATCAATACCGGCTGACCTTGAAGCAGAGGTCTTGCTAAGCTTAGAGCATTATAAATTTACCCTTAGCTCCAGTATATTTATGTGGAGAAAAGTCTCCAGACTTGATCACACTCCCTGGAAATTTTTTCCTTGTGTGACTGCTCCCCAGCCTCTCGGGCTGGGCTCCGTGGTCACCAGCATCCAAACCTGAATGCCGAATCTGCGGCCCTCTAGAAGATGAGCACTCTATAACCACCACAGGAGAGACACCCTTGTCCTTGGATATAGGGTTATCCGCTGATGCATCTGAAGATGCGATCCGGACCATTTGTCCAGCAGATCCCACTGAAAAGTTCTTGCGTGAAATCTGCCGAATGGAATTGCTTCGTAGGAAGCCACCATTTTTTACCAGGACCCTTGTGCAATGATGCACTGTTTTTAGGAGGTTCCTGACTAGCTCGGATAACTCCCTGGCTTTCTCTTCCGGGAGAAACACCTTTTTCTGGACTGTGTCCAGAATCATCCCTAGGCACAGCAGACGTGTCGTCGGGATCAGCTGCGATTTTGGAATATTTAGAATCCACCCGTGCTGTTGTAGCAGTATCCGAGATAGTGCTACTCCGACCTCCAACTGTTCCCTGGACTATGCCCTTATCAGGAGATCGTCCAAGTAAGGGATAATTAAGACGCCTTTTCTTCGAAGAAGAATCATCATTTCGGCCATTACCTTGGTAAAGACCCGGGGTGCCGTGGACAATCCAAACGGCAGCGTCTGAAACTGATAGTGACAGTTCTGCACCACGAACCTGAGGTACCCTTAGTGAGAAGGGCAAATTTGGGACATAGAGGTAAGCATCCCTGATGTCCCAGGACACTATATAGTCCCCTTCTTCCTGGTTCGTTATCACTGCTCTGAGTGACTCCATCTTGATTTGAACCTTTGTAAGTGTTCAAAAAAATTTTTAGAATAAGTCTCACCTAGCCTTCTGGCTTCAGTACCACAATATAGTGTGGAATAATACCCCTTTTCTTGTAGTAGGAGGGGTAATTTAATTATCACCTGCTGGGAATACAGCTTGTGAATTTTTTCCCATACTGCCTCCTTGTCGGAGGGAGACCTTGGTAAAGCAGACTTCAGGAGCCTGCGAAGGGGAAACGTCTCGACATTCCTATCTGTACCCCTGGGATACTACTTGTAGGATCCAGGGGTCCTGTACGGTCTCAGCGCCATGCTGAGAACTTGTCAGAAGCGGTGGAACGCTTCTGTTCCTGGGAATGGGCTGCCTGCTGCAGTCTTCTTCCCTTTCCTCTATCCCTGGGCAGATATGATCTTATAGGGACGAAAGGACTGAGGCTGAAAAGACGGTGTCTTTTTCTGCAGAGATGTGACTTAGGGTAAAAACGGCGGATTTTCCAGCAGTTGCCGTGGCCACCAGGTCCGATGGACCGACCCCAAATAACTCCTCTTCCTTTATACGGCAATACACCTTTGTGCCGTTTGGAATCTGCATCACCTGACCACTGTCGTGTCCATAACATCTTCTGGCAGATATGGACATCGCATTTACTCTTGATGCCAGAGTGCAAATATCCCTCTGTGCATCTCGCATATATAGAAATGCATCCTTTAAATGCTCTATAGTCAATAAAATACTGTCCCTGTCAAGGGTATCAATATTTTTAGTCAGGGAATCCGACCAAGCCACCCCAGCTCTGCACATCCAGGCTGAGGCGATCGCTGGTCGCAGTATAACACCAGTATGTGTGTATATACTTTTTATGATATTTTCCAGCCTCCTGTCAGCTGGTCCTTGAGGACGGCCCTATCTATAGACGGTACCGCCACTTGTTTTGATAAGCGTGTGAGCGCCTTATCCACCCTAAGGGGTGTTTCCCAACGCGCCCTAACTTCTGGCGGGAAAGGGTATACCGCCCATAATTTTCTATCGGGGGGAACCCACGCATCATCACACACTTTATTTAATTTATCTGATTCAGGAAAAACTACGGTAGTTTTTTCACATCCCACATAATACCCTCTTTTGTGGTACTTGTAGTATCAGAAATATGAAACACCTCCTTCATTGCCTTTAACGTGTGGCCCTAATAAGGAATACGTTTGTTTATTCACCGTCGACACTGGATTCAGTGTCCCTGTCTGTGTCTGTGTCGACCGACTAAAGTAAACGGGCGTTTTAAAACCCCTGACGGTGTTTTTGAGACGTCTGGACCGGTACTAATTGTTTGTCGGCCGTCTCATGTCGTCAACCGACCTTGCAGCGTGTTGACATTATCACGTAATTCCCTAAATAAGCCATCCATTCCGGTGTCGACTCCCTAGAGAGTGACATCACCATTACAGGCAATTGCTCCGCCTCCTCACCAACATCGTCCTCATACATGTCGACACACACGTACCGACACACAGCACACACACAGGGAATGCTCTGATAGAGGACAGGACCCACTAGCCCTTTGGAGAGACAGAGGGAGAGTTTACCAGCACACACCAAAAACGCTATAATTATATAGGGACAACCTTATATAAGTGTTTTCCCTTATAGCATCTTTTTTATATATTTCCAACGCCAAATTAGTGCCCCCCCTCTCTGTTTTAACCCTGTTTCTGTAGTGCAGTGCAGGGGAGAGCCTGGGAGCCTTCCCTCCAGCCTTTCTGTGAGGGAAAATGGCGCTGTGTGCTGAGGAGATAGGCCCCGCCCCTTTTTCGGCGGCCTCGTCTCCCGCTCTTAACGGATTCTGGCAGGGGTTAAATATCTCCATATAGCCTCCGGAGACTATATGTGAGGTATTTTTAGCCAAAATAGGTATTCATTTGCCTCCCAGGGCGCCCCCCTCCCAGCGCCCTGCACCCTCAGTGACTGCCGTGTGAAGTGTGCTGAGAGGAAAATGGCGCACAGCTGCAGTGCTGTGCGCTACCTTTAGAAGACTGAGGAGTCTTCTGCCGCCGATTCTGGACCTCTTCTTACTTCAGCATCTGCAAGGGGGCCGGCGGCAAGGCTCCGGTGACCATCCAGGCTGTACCTGTGATCGTCCCTCTGGAGCTGATGTCCAGTAGCCAAGAAGCCAATCCATCCTGCACGCAGGTGAGTTCACTTCTTCTCCCCTAAGTCCCTCGTTGCAGTGATCCTGTTGCCAGCAGGACTCACTGTAAAATAAAAAACCTAAGCTAAACTTTCTCTAAGCAGCTCTTTATGAGAGCCACCTAGATTGCACCCTTCTCGGCCGGGCACAAAAATCTAACTGGCTTGGAGGAGGGTCATAGGGGGAGGAGCCAGTGCACACCACCTGATCGGAAAGCTTTACTTTTGTGCCCTGTCTCCTGCGGAGCCGCTATTCCCCATGGTCCTTTCAGGAACCCCAGCATCCACTAGGACGATAGAGAAATGTATATGATGCAGTATAGGGGGGTGTAGAAATGTATATGATGCAGTATAGGGGGGTGTAGAAATGTATATGATGCAGTATAGGGGGGTGTAGAAATGTATATGATGCAGTATAGGGGGGTGTAGAAATGTATATGATGCAGTATAGGGGGGTGTAGAAATGTATATGATGCAGTATAGGGGGGTGTAGAAATGTATATGATGCAGTATAGGGGGGTGTAGAAATGTATATGATGCAGTATAGGGGGGTGTAGAAATGTATATGATGCAGTATAGGGGGGTGTAGAAATGTATATGATGCAGTATAGGGGGGTGTAGAAATGTATATGATGCAGTATAGGGGTATATATATATATATATATATATATATATAATCAAATAAGTGGAGGTGCGGCACTCAGGGCTCAGGATAAAGAAAAGACGACAAACAGCATGTCTGCAACGTTTCAATCTTATTCAGATTTTCATCAGGCTTCCATATGGAAGCCTGATGAAAATCTGAATAAGATTGAAACGTTGCAGACATGCTGTTTGTCGTCTTTTCTTTATCCTGAGCCCTGAGTGCCGCACCTCCACTTATTTGATTACATTGTACCATGTTACTGTGAGGGCACCGGGTCAAGTTCATTTTCATGGAGGAGTGCCGGACTTACCATGCCATATATATATATATATAATGTCCCAGACCACAACCTGCTCGGGTGCCATCCATGAATCCAGACGGAATCACCTAATACCCACTCCAAATGGCGGCACTCCCAAGACTTGATATTGAAAATAAACAGACGAACTGCGTCCTGGTGTTCAACGTTTCAGTCCTACGACTTATCAAGAACATGTTCTTGATAAAAGTCGTAGGACTGAAACGTTGAACACCAGGACGCAGTTCGTCTGTTTATTTTCAATATCAAGTCTTGGGAGTGCCGCCATTTGGAGTGGGTATATATATATATATGATGCAGTATAGGGGGTATATATATGTATATGATGCAGTATAGGGAGGTATATATGTATAGTATGCAGTATATATAGGGGGTGTATATATGTATATGATGCAGTATAGGGGGTGTATATATGTATATGATGCAGTATAGGGGGTGTATATATTTATATGATGCAGTACAGGGGGTGTACATATGTATATGATGAAGTACAGGGGGTGTACATATGTATATGATGCAGTACAGGGGGTGTACATATGTATATGATGCAGTATAGGGGGTGTATATATGTATATGATGCAGTATAGGGTGTATATATATGTATATGATGCAGTATATACAGGGGGTATATATATGTATATGACGCAGTATAGGGGCATATATATAGATGTATATGATACAGTATAGGGTGTATATATATGTATATGATGCAGTATAGGGTGTATATATATGTATATGATGCAGTATAGGGAGGTATATATGTATATGATGCAGTATATACAGGGGGTGTATATATGTATATGATGCAGTACACGGGGGGTGTATATATGTATATGATGCAGTATAGGGGCATATATATATGTATATGATGCAGTATAGGGTGTATATATATATATATATATATATATGTACATGATGCAGTATAGGGAGGTATATATGTATATGATGCAGTATATATAGGGGGTGTATATATGTATATGATGCAGTATAGGGGGTGAATATATGTATATGATGCAGTATAGGGGGTGTATATATGTATATGATGCAGTATAGGGGGTGTATATGTATATGATGCAATACAGGGGGTGTATATATGTATATGATGCAGTATAGGGGTATGTTTATATGTATATGATGCAGTATAGGGGTATGTATATATGTATATGATGCAGTATAGGGGTATGTATATATGTATATGATGCAGTATAGGGGTATGTATATATGTATATGATGCAGTATAGGGGGTGTATATATGTATATGATGCAGTATAGGGGGTGTATATATGTATATGATGCAGTATAGGGGGTGTATATGTATATGATGCAGTACAGGGGGGTGTATATATGTATATGATGCAGTACAGGGGGGTGTATATATGTATATGATGCAGTATAGGGGGTGTATATATGTATATGATGCAGTATAGGGGGTGTATATATGTATATGATGCAGTATAGGAGGGTGTATATATGTATATGATGCAGTACAGGGGGGGTGTATATATGATGCAGTATAGGGGGTGTATATATGTATATGAAGCAATATAGGGGGGTGTATATATGTATATGATGCAGTATAGGGGGGTGTATATATGTATATGATGCAGTACAGGGGGTGTATATATGTATATGATGAAGTATAGGGGTATATATATGTATATGATGTAGTATAGGGGTATATATATATATATATATATATATATATATATATGATGCAGTACAGGGGGTGTATATATGTATATGATGAAGTATAGGGGTATATATATATATATATATATATATATATATATATATATATATATGATGCAGTATAGGGGGTATATATATATATATGATGCAGTATAGGGGGTATATATGTATATGATGCAGTATAGGGAGGTATACATGTATAGTATGCAGTATAAATAGGGGGTGTATATATGTATATGATGCAGTATAGGGGGTGTACATATGTATATGATGCAGTATAGGGGGTGTATATGTATATGATGCAGTATATGGGGGTGTATATGTATATGATGCAGTATAGGGAGGTATATATGTATTAGATGCAGTATAGGGGTTGTATATGTATATGATGCAATACAGGGGTGTGTATATATGTATATGATGCAGTATAGGGGGTGTATATATGTATATGATGCAGTACAGGGGGTGTATATATGTATATGATGCAGTATAGGGGTGTATATATATATATATATAATAAGAATTTACTTACCGATAATTCCATTTTCTCGTAGTCCGTAGTGGATGCTGGGGACTCCGTCAGGACCATGGGGTTTAGCGGCTCCGCAGGAGACAGGGCACAATAATAAAAGCTTTAGGATCAGGTGGTGTGCACTGGCTCCTCCCCCCATGACCCTCCTCCAAGCCTCAGTTAGGATACTGTGCCCGGACGAGCGTGCATAATAAGGAAGGATATTGAATCCCGGGTAAGACTCATACCAGCCACACCAATCACACCGTACAACCTGTGATCTGAACCCAGTTAACAGTATGATAACAACGAAGGAGCCTCTGAAAAGATGGCTCACAACAAGAATAACCCGATTTTTGTAACAATAACTATGTACAAGTATTGCAGACAATCCGCACTTGGGATGGGCGCCCAGCATCCACTACGGACTACGAGAAATAGAATTATCGGTAAGTAAATTCTTATTTTCTCTAACGTCCTAAGTGGATGCTGGGGACTCCGTCAGGACCATGGGGATTATACCAAAGCTCCCAAACGGGCGGGAGAGTGCGGATGACTCTGCAGCACCGAATGAGAGAACTCCAGGTCCTCCTCAGTCAGGGTGTGCCCCTGACCAAGTAGCAGCTCGGCAAAGTTGTAAAGCCGAGACCCCTCGGGCAGCCGCCCAAGATGAGCCCACTTCCTTGTGGAATGGTCTTTTACTGATTTTGGCTGTGGCAAGCCTGCCACAGAATGTGCAAGCTGAATTGTACTACAAATCCAGCGAGCAATCGTCTGCTTAGAAGCAGGAACACCCATCTTGTTGGGTGCATACAGGCTAAACAGCGAGTCAGATTTTCTGACTCCAGTCGTCCTGGAAACATATATTTTCAGGGCCCTGACAACGTTAAGTAACTTGGAGTCCTCCAAGTCCCTAGTAGCCGCAGGTACCACAATAGGTTGGTTCATGTGAAAAACAGAAAACACCTTAAGGAGAAATTGAGGATGAGTCCTCAATTCTGCCCTGTCAGAATGAAAAATTAAGTAAGGGCTTTTATATGATAAAGCCGCCCATTCTGACACACGCCTGACTGAAGCCAGGGCTAATAGAATCTTCACCTTCCATGTGAAATATTTTAATTCCACAGTGGTGAGTGGATCAAACCAATGTGACTTTAGGAAACTCAAAACAACATTGAGAACCCAAGGTGCCACTGGGGGCACAAAAGGAGGCTGTATATGCAGTACCCCTTTTACAAACATCTGAACTTCAGGCACTGAAGCCAGTTCTTTCTGGAAGAAATTCGACAGGGTCGAAATTTGAACCTTAATGGACCCTAATTTTAGGCCCATAGACAGTCCTGTTTTCAGGAAATGTAGGAAACGACCCAGTTGGAATTCCTCTGTAGGGACCTTCTTGGCCTCACACCACGCAACATATTTTCGCCAAATGCGGTGAAAATGTTTTGCGGTTACATCCTTCCTGGCTTCGACCAGGGTAGGGATGACTTCATCTGGAATGCCCTTTCAGGATCCGGCGTTCAACTGCCATGCCGTCAAACGCAGCCGCGGTAAGTCTTGGAACAGACAAGGCCCCTGCTGGAGCAGGTCCTCTCTTAAAGGTAGAGGCCACGGTTCTTCTGTGAGCATCTCTTGAAGTTCCGGGTACCAAGTCCTTCTTGACCCATCCGGAACCACGAGTATCGTTCTTACTCATCTCCTTCTTATGATTCTCAGTACTTTTGGTATGAGATGCATAGGAGGGAACACATACCCTGACTGGTACACCCACAGTGTTACCAGAGCGTCCACCGCTATTGCCTGAGGGTCCCTTGACCTGGCGCAATATCTGTCTAGTTTTTTTGTCAGGCGGGACGCCATCATGTCCACCTTTGGTTTTTCCCAACGGTTTACAATCATGTGGAAGACTTCCCGCTGAAGTCCCCACTCTCCCGGGTGGAGGTTATGCCTGCTGAAGAAGTCTGCTTCCCAGTTTTCCACTCCCGGAATTAACACTGCTGAGAGTGTTATCACATGATTTTTCGCCCAGCGAAGAATCCTTGCATTTTCTGCCATTTCCCTCCTGCTTCATGTGCCGCCCTGTCTGTTTACGTGGGCGACTGCCGTGATGTTGTCCCACTGGATCAATACCGGCTGACCCTGAAGCAGAGGTCTTGCTAAGCTTAGAGCCTTGTAAATTGCCCTTAGCTCCAGTATATTTATGTGGAGAGAAGTCTCCAGACTTGATCACACTCCCTGGAATTTTTTTTTTTTTCCTTGTGTGACTGCTCCCCAGCCACTCAGGCTGGCATCCGTGGTCACCAGGACCCAGTCCTGAATGTCGAATCTGCGGCCCTTTCATAGATGAGCACTCTGCAGCCACCGCAGAAGAAAACACCCTTGTCCTTGGAGACAGGGTTATCCGCTGATGCATCTGAAGATGCGATCCGGACCATTTTCCCAGCAGATTCCACTGAAAAGTTCTTGCGTGAAATCTACCGAATGGGATCGCTTCGTAAGAAACCACCATTTTTCACAGGACCCTTGTGCAATGATGCACTGATACTTTTCCTGGTTTTAGGAGGTTCCTGACTAGCTCGGATAACTCCCTGGCCTTCTTCTCCGGGAGAAAACATCCTTTTCTGGACTGTGTCCAGAATCATTCCTAGGAACATTAGACGTGTCGTCGGAAAAAGCTGCGATTTTGGAATATTTAGAATCCACTCGTGCTGTCGTAGAACTACTTGAGATAGTGCTACTCCGACCGCCAACTGTTCTCTGGACCTTGCCCTTATCAGGAAAGCGTCCATATTTCTTTTAGGAAGAATCATCATTTCGGCCATTACCATGGTAAAGACCCGGGGTGCCGTGGACAATCCAAACGGCAGCGTCTGAACTGATAGTGACAGTTCTGTACCACGAACCTGAGATACCCTTGGTGAGAAGGGCAAAATTTGGACATGTAGGTAAGCGTCCCTGATATCCAGTGACACCATATCGTCCTGGTTCGCTATCACTGCTCTGAGTGACTCCATCTTGATTTGAACCCTTGTATGTAATTGTTCAAATCTTTTAGATCTCACCGAGCCGTTTGGCTTCAGTACCACAATATAGTGTGGAATAATACCCCTTCCCTTGTTGTAGGAGGGGTACTTTGATTATCACCTGCTGGGAATACAGCCTGTGAATTTTTTCCCAATACTGCCTCCCTGTCGGAGGGAGACGTTGGTAAAGCAGACTTCAGGAACTTGTGAGGGGAAGACGTCTCGAATTTCCAATGTACACCTGGGATACTACGTGTAGGATCCAGGAGTCCACTTGCGAGTGAGCCCACTGCGTGCTGAAACTCTTGAGATGACCCCCCACCGCACCTGAGTCCGCTTGTATGGCCCCAGCGTCATGCTGCGGACTTGGCAGAAGCTGTGGAGGACTTCTGTTCCTGGGAATGGGCTGCCTGCTGCAGTCTTCTTCCCTTTCCTCTAACCCTGGGCAGATATGACTGGCCTTTTGCCCGCCTGCCTTTATGGGTACGAAAGGACTGAGACTGAAAAGACTGTGTCCTTTTCTGCTGAGATGTGACTTGGGGTAACAAAAGTGGATTTTCCAGCTGTTGCCATGGCCACCAGGTCCGATGGACCGCCCCTTTATACGGCAATACTTCCATGTGCCGTCTGGAATCTGCATCACCTGACCACTGTCGTGTCTATAAACATCGTCTGGCAGATATGGACATCACATCTACTCTTGATGCCAGAATGCAAATATACCTCTGCGCATCTCGCATATATAGAAATGCATCCTTAAAATGCTCTATAGTCAATAAAATATTGTTCCTGTCAAGGGTATCAATATTTTCAGTCAGGAAATCCGACCAAGCCCCCCCAGCGCTGCACATCCAGGCTGAGGCGATTGCTGGTCGTAGTATAACACCAGTATGTGTGTATATACTTTTTAGGATATTTTTCAGCTTCCTATCAGCTGGCTCCTTGAGGGCGGCCGTATCTGGAGACGGTAACGCCACTTGTTTTGATAAGCGTGTGAGCGCCTTATCCACCCTAAGGTGTGTTTCCCAACTCGCCCTCACTTCTGGCGGGAAAGGGTATACCTCCAATAATTTTCTATCGGAGGAAACCCACGTATCATCACACACTTTAATTTATCTGATTCAGGAAAAACTACAAGTAGATTATTCCCACCCTACATAATACCCTTATTTGTGGTACTTGTAGTATCAGAAATATATAACACTTCCTTCATTGCCCTTAACATGTAACGTGTGGCCCTAAAGGAAAATACGTTTGTTTCTTCACCGTCGACACTGAAGTCAGTGTCCGTGTCTGTGTCGACCAACTTCAAGCCCCTGACGGTGTCTGAGACGCCTGGACAGGTACTAATTTATTTGCCGGCCGTCTCATGTCGTCAACCGACCTTGCATCGTGTTGACATTATCACGTAATTCCTAAATAAGCCATCCATTCCGGTGTCGACTCCCTAGAGAGTGACATCACCAATACAGGCAATTTGCTCCGCCTCCTCACCAACATCGTCCTCCTACATGTCGACACACACGTACCGACACACAGCACACACACAGGGAATGCTCTGATAGAGGACAGGACCCCACTAGCCCTTTGGGGAGACAGAGGGAGAGTTTGCCAGCACACACCAAAAACGCTATAATTATACAGGGACAACCCCTTATACAAGTGTTTTCCCTTATAGCATTTTCACATATGTAATCATATCGCCAAATAAGTGCCCCCCCCTCTCTGTTTTAACCCTGTTTCTGTAGTGCAGTGCAGGGGAGAGCCTGGGAGCCTTCCTCACAGCAGAGCTGAGCAGGAAAATGGCGCCGTGTGCTGAGGAGAATAGGCCCCGCCCCCTAAAACGGCGGGCTCTTCTCCCGGAGTTTGTGAGATCTGGCAGGGGTTAAATACATCCATATAGCCTCAAGGGCTATATGTGATGTATTTTAGCCATAAAAAAGGTATAATACATTGCTGCCCAGGGCGCCCCCCCCCAGCGCCCTGCACCCTCAGTGACCGCTGGTATGAAGTGTGCTGACAACAATGGCGCACAGCTGCAGTGCTGTGCGCTACCTTATGAAGACTGAAAGTCTTCTGCCGCCTGTTTCCGGACCTCTGGACCTCTTCAACTTCGGCATCTGCAAGGGGGGTCGGCGGCACGGCTCCGGGACGAACCCCAGGGTGAGACCTGTGTTCCGACTCCCTCTGGAGCTAATGGTGTCCAGTAGCCTAAGAAGCAAATCCATCCTGCACGCAGGTGAGTTTTCTTCTCTCCCCTAAGTCCCTCGTAGCAGTGAGCCTGTTGCCAGCAGGACTCACTGAAAATAAAAAACCTAACTTAAACTTTTATTCTAAGCAGCTCAGGAGAGCCACCTAGATTGCACCCTTCTCGGCCGGGCACAAAAATCTAACTGAGGCTTGGAGGAGGGTCATGGGGGGAGGAGCCAGTGCACACCACCTGATCCTAAAGCTTTTATTATTGTGCCCTGTCTCCTGCGGAGCCGCTAAACCCCATGGTCCTGACGGAGTCCCCAGCATCCACTTAGGACGTTAGAGAAATATATATATATATATATATATATATATATATATATATATATATATATATATATATATGTATATGATGCAGTATAGGGGGTGTATATATATATATATATATATATATATATATATGATGCAGTATAGGGTGTGTGTGTATATATATATATATATATATATATATATGATGCAGTACAGGGGGTGTATATATGTATATGATGCAGTACAGGGTGTGTGTATATATATATATATATATATATGATGCAGTATAGGGGTGTGTATATATGTATATGATGCAGTATAGGGGGGTGTATAAATGTATATGATGCAGTATGGGGGTATATATATGTATATGATGCAGTATAGGGAGGTATATATGTATAGTATGCAGTATATATAGGGGGTGTATATATGTATATGATGCAGTATAGGGGGGTGTATAAATGTATATGATGCAGTATAGGGGGGTGTATAAATGTATATGATGCAGTATGGGGGTATATATATGTATATGATGCAGTATAGGGAGGTATATATGTATAGTATGCAGTATATATAGGGGGTGTATATATGTATATGATGCAGTATAGGGGGTGTATATATGTATATGATGCAGTATAGGGGGTGTATATATGTATATGATGCAGTACATGGGGGGTGTATATATGTATATGATGCAGTATAGGGGCATATATATGTATATGATGCAGTATAGGGTGTATATATATATATATGTATATGATGCAGTATAGGGAGGTATATATGTATATGATGCAGTATATATAGGGGTGTATATATGTATATGATGCAGTATAGGGGGTGAATATATGTATATGATGCAGTATAGGGGTGTATATATGTATATGATGCAGTATAGGGGGTGTATATGTATATGATGCAGTATAGGGGGTGTATATGTATATGATGCAGTACAGGGGGTGTATATATGTATATGATGCAGTACAGGGGGTGTATATATGTATATGATGCAGTACAGGGGGTGTATATATGTATATGATGCAGTACAGGGGTATGTATATATGTATATGATGCAGTATAGGGGTATGTATATATGTATATGATGCAGTATAGGGGTATGTATATATGTATATGATGCAGTATAGGGGTATGTAATTGTATATATGTATATGATGCAGTATAGGGGGTGTATATATGTATATGATGCAGTATATATAGGGGTGTATATATGTATATGATGCAGTATAGGGGGTGAATATATGTATATGATGCAGTATAGGGGGTGTATATATGTATATGATGCAGTATAGGGGGTGTATATATGTATATGATGCAGTATAGGGGGGTGTATATATGTATATGATGCAGTACAGGGGGGGGTGTATATATGTATATGATGCAGTATAGGGGGTGTATATATGTATATGAAGCAGTATAGGGGGGGTGTATATATGTATATGATGCAGTATAGGGGGGTGTATATATGTATATGATGCAGTACAGGGGGTGTATATATGTATATGATGAAGTATAGGTGTGTGTGTATATATATATATATATATATATATATATATATATATATATATATAATAAGAATTTACTTACCGATAATTCTATTTCTCATAGTCCGTAGTGGATGCTGGGGACTCCGTCAGGACCATGGGGGGGTAGCGGGCTCCGCAGGAGACAGGGCACATCTAAAAAAGCTTTTAGGTCACATGGTGCGTACTGGCTCCTCCCCCTATGACCCTCCTCCAAGCCTCAGTTAGGTACTGTGCCCGGACGAGCGTACACAATAAGGAAGGATCTTGAATCCCGGGTAAGACTCATACCAGCCACACCAATCACACCATACAACGTGTGATCTGAACCCAGTTAACAGTATGATAACAAAACGAAGTAGCCTCTAAAAAGATGGCTCACAACAATAATAACCCGATTTTTGTAACAATAACTATGTACAAGTATTGCAGACAATCCGCACTTGGGATGGGCGCCCAGCATCCACTACGGACTATGAGAAATAGAATTATCGGTAAGTAAATTCTTATTTTCTCTAACGTCCTAGTGGATGCTGGGGACTCCGTCAGGACCATGGGGATTATACCAAAGCTCCCAAACGGGCGGGAGAGTGCGGATGACTCTGCAGCACCGAATGAGAGAACTCCAGGTCCTCTGTAGCCAGAGTATCAAATTTGTAAAATTTTACAAACGTGTTCTCCCCTGACCACGTAGCTGCTCGGCAAAGTTGTAATGCCGAGACTCCTCGGGCAGCCGCCCAAGATGAGCCCACCTTCCTTGTGGAGTGGGCCTTTACAGATTTAGGCTGTGGCACGCCTGCCACAGAATGTGCAAGTTGGATTGTGCTACAGATCCAACGTGCAATCGTCTGTTTAGACGCAGGAGCACCCATCTTGTTGGGTGCATACAATGTAAACAACGAGTCAGTTTTTCTGACTCCAGCTGTCCTTGAAATATATATTTTTAATGCTCTGACAACGTCCAGTAACTTGGAGTCCTCCAAGTCGCTAGTAGCCGCAGGCACCACAATAGGCTGGTTTAAGTGAAATGCCGAAACCACCTTAGGGAGAAATTGAGGACGTGTCCTCAATTCTGCCCTGTCCGAATGGAATATCAGATATGGGCTCTTGTATGACAAAGCTGCCAACTCTGAAACTCTCCTGGCAGAAGCCAGGGCCAACAGCATGGTTACCTTCCATGTAAGGTATTTTAATTCTACCGATTTTAACGGCTCAAACCAATGAGATTTGAGAAAATTTAGAACCACGTTCAAATCCCACGGAGCCACTGGAGGCACAATTGGGGGTTGTATATGTAGTACACCTTTGACAAAAGTTTGTACTTCAGGCACTGACGCCAATTCCTTCTGGAAGAAAATTGATAAGGCCGAAATTTGAACTTTAATGGACCCCAATTTTAGGCCCATAGACAATCCTGCTTGCAGGAAATGTAAGAATCGACCCAATTGAAATTCTTCCGTTGGAGCCTTCTTGGCCTCACACCACGCAACATATTTTCGCCAAATGCGGTGATAATGTTGTACAGTCACTTCCTTCCTAGCCTTAATCAAGGTAGGAATAACTTCCTCTGGAATGCCCTTTTCTTTTAGAATCCGGCGTTCAACCGCCATGCCGTCAAACGCAGACGCGGTAAGTCTTGGAACATACAAGGTCCCTGCTGAAGCAGATCCCTTCTCAGAGGTAGAGGCCACGGATCCTCCGTGAGCATCTCTTGAAGTTCCGGATACCAAGTTCTCCTTGGCCAGTCCGGAGCCACCAGTATCGTTCTTACTCCTCTTTTCCGTATAATTCTCAGCACCTTTGGTATGAGAGGCAGAGGAGGGAACACATACACTGATTGGTACACCCACGGTGTTACCAGAGCGTCCACAGCTATTGCCTGAGGGTCTCTTGACCTGGCGCAATACGTGTCCAATTTTTTGTTGAGGCGAGACGCCATCATGTCTACCTTTGGTTTTTCCCAACGGTTCACAATCATGTGGAAAACTTCTGGATGAAGTCCCCACTCTCCCGGGTGAAGGTCGTGTCTGCTGAGGAAATCTGCTTCCCAGTTGTCCACTCCCGGGATGAACACTGCTGACAGTGCTATGACATGATTCTCCGCCCAGCGCAGAATCCTTGCCGCTTCTGCCATTGCACTCCTGCTTCTCGTGCCGCCTTGTCGGTTTACGTGGGCGACTGCCGTGATGTTGTCGGACTGGATCAACACCGGCTGACCCTGAAGCAGCGGTTTTGCCAGACTTAGAGCATTGTAGATCGCTCTTAGCTCCAGTATATTTATGTGAAGAGACGTCTCCAGGCTTGACCACACGCCCTGGAAATTTCTTCCCTTTGTGACTGCTCCCCAACCTCGTAGGCTGGCATCCGTAGTCACCAGGACCCAGTCCTGTATGCCGAATCTGCGGCCCACTAACAGATGGGCAGTCTGCAGCCACCACAGGAGAGACAACCTTGTTCTTGGTGACAGTGCTATCCGCTGATGCATGTGCAGATGCGATCCGGACCATTTGTCCAGCAGATCCCACTGAAATGTCCGTGCATGGAATCTGCCGAATGGAATCGCTTCGTACGAAGCCACCATCTTTCCCAGGACTCTTGTGCATTGATGTACTGACACCGTTCCTGGTTTTAGGAGGTTCCTGACAAGTTCAGATAACTCCCTTGCTTTTTCCTCCGGGAGAAACACCTTTTTCTGAACCGTGTCCAGAATCATTCCCAGGAACAGCAGACGAGTTGTCGGGGTCAATTGAGATTTTGGAAGATTCAGAATCCACCCGTGTTGCTGGAGCACTACCTGGGTTAGTGCTACACCGACTTCCAGCTGTTCTCTGGACTTTGCCCTTATCAGGAGATCGTCCAAGTAAGGGATAATTAATACGCCTTTTCTTCGTAGAAGAACCATCATTTCGGTCATTACCTTGGTAAAGACCCGAGGGGCCGTAGACAAACCAAACGGCATCGTTTGAAACTGATAATGACAGTCTTGTATCACGAACCTGAGATACCCTTGGTGTGAGGGGTAAATTGGGACATGCAGATAAGCATCCTTTATGTCCAGGGACACCATGAAGTCCCCGTCTTCCAGATTCGCTATCACTGCTCTGAGTGACTCCATTTTGAACTTGAATTTCTGTATGTACAGGTTCAAGGATTTCAGATTTAGAATAGGTCTTACCGAACCGTCCGGCTTCGGTACCACAAATAGTGTGGAATAATACCCCTTTCCCTGTTGTAGGAGGGGTACCTTGACTATCACCTGCTGAGAATACAGCTTGTGAATGGCTTCCAAAACCGTCGTCCTTTCTGAGGGAGACGTTGGTAAAGCAGACTTTAGGAACCGGCGAGGGGGAAACCTTTCGAACTCCAGCATGTAACCCTGAGATATTATCTGCAGGACCCACGGGTCCACTTGTGAGTGAGCCCATTGATAGCTGAAAATCTTGAGTCGACCCCCCACCGTTCCTGGGTCCGCTTGTAAAGCCCCAGCGTCATGCTGATGGCTTTGTAGAAGCCGGGGCGGGCTTCTGTTCCTGGGCAGGGGCTGCGTGCTGCCCTTTCTTACCCTTTCCTCTGCCTCTCGGCAGATAAGACTGTCCTTTTGGTCGCTTTTTATAGGAGCGAAAGGACTGCGGCTGAAAAGACGGTGTCTTTTTCTGTTGTGAAGGGGTCTGAGGTAAAAAGGTGGATTTGCCGGCAGTTGCCGTGGTCACCAGGTCCGAAAGACCGACCCCAAACAATTCCTCTCCTTTATATGGCAATACTTCCATATGCCTCTTGGAATCCGCATCACCTGACCACTGTCGCGTCCATAAACTTCTTCTAGCAGATATGGACATCGCGCTTACTCTTGATGCTAGAGTACAAACATCCCTCTGAGCATCTCGCATATAAAGAAAAGCATCCTTTAATTGCTCTATAGTCAATAAAATACTGTCCCTATCCAGGGTCTCAATATTTTCAGTCAGAGAATCCAACCACACTACCCCAGCACTGCACATCCAGGCTGAGGCTATTGCCGGTCGCAGTATAACACCCGTATGTGTGTATATACTCTTCAGTGTAGTTTCCAGCCTCCTATCTGCTGGATCCTTGAGGGCGGCCGTATCAGGAGACGGCAACGCCACTTGTTTTGATAAGCGTGTGAGCGCCTTATCCACCTTAGGGGGTGATTCCCAGCGCGCCCTAACCTCTGGTGGGAAAGGGTATAATGCCAACAACTTCTTTGAAATTAGCATTTTTCTATCGGGGGTAACCCACGCTTCATCACATACATCATTTAATTCCTCTGATTCTGGGAAAAATACAGGTAGTTTTTTCACCCCCCACATAATACCCCTTTTTGAGGTACCAGTAGTATCAGAGAGCTGCAAAGCCTCCTTCATTGCCGTGATCATATAACGTGTGGCCCTATTGGAAAATACGTTTACTTCCTCACCGTCGACACTAGATTCATCTGTGTCGGTACCCGTGTCGACTGACTAAGGTAAGGGACGTTTTACAGCCCCTGACGGTGTCTGAGATGCCTGAACCGGTACTAACTGGTTTGCCGGGCGTCTCATTTCGTCAACTGACTTTTGTAATGTGCTGACATTATCACGTAATTCCATAACCAAAGCCATCCATTCCGGTGTCGACTCCCTAGGGGGTGACATTACCATCATCGGCAATTGCTCTGCCTCCACACCAACTTCGTCCTCATACATGTCGACACACACGTACCGACACACACAGCAGCCACACAGTGAATGCTCTTATTGAAGACAGGACCCTCCTAGCCCTTTGGGGAGACAGAGGGAGAGTTTGCCAGCACACACCAAAAGCGCTATACAGTATATAACAACCCTAGAAGGTGTTGTTTTTATATATGCGCTCTCAATATATATTTATATCGCCAATTTATGCCCCCCCTCTCTTTGTTACCCTGTTTCTGTAGTGCAGTGCAGGGGAGAGTCGTGGGAGCCTTCCTCACCAGCGGAGCCGTGCAGGAAAATGGCGCCGAGTGCTGAGGAGAATAAGCTCCGCCCCTTTTCCGGCGGGCTTTTCTCCCGGTTTTTCTAATAAACTGGCCTGGGTTAAATACATACATATAGCCTTAATGGCTATATGTGATGTATTTATTTGCCTCTAAGGTACTCTATATTGCTGCCCAGGGCGCCCCCAGCAGCGCCCTGCACCCTCCGTGACCGAGATCCGTGAGCCGTGTAGCAACAATGGCGCACAGCTGCAGTGCTGTGCGCTACCTCTATGAAGACTGAAGTCTTCTGCCGCCTGTTTCCGGACCTCCGTTCTGCCGTTCTTCAGCGTCTGTAAGGGGGATCGGCGGCGCGGCTCCGGGACGAACCCCAGGCTGACCTGTGTTCCGACTCCCTCTGGAGCTCAGTGTCCAGTAGCCTAAGACTTCAATCCTCCTGCAGGCAGGTGAGTTGCAAGTCTCTCCCCTAAGTCCCTCGTTGCAGTGATCCTGTTGCCAGCAGGAATCACTGAGATTGAAACCTAAAAAAAAACTTTTCTAACTAGCTCTTTAAGAGAGCCACCTAGATTGCACCCTCTCGGACGGGCACAAAAACCTAACTGAGGCTTGGAGGAGGGTCATAGGGGGAGGAGCCAGTACGCACCATGTGACCTAAAAGCTTTTTTAGATGTGCCCTGTCTCCTGCGGAGCCCGCTACCCCCCCATGGTCCTGACGGAGTCCCCAGCATCCACTAGGACGTTAGAGAAATATATATATATATATATGATGCAGTACAGGGTGTGTATATATGTATATGATGCAGTATTGGGGGTGTATATATGTATATGATGAAGTATAGGGGTATATATATATATATATATATATATATATATATATGATGCAGTACAGGGGGTGTATATGTGTATATGATGCAGTATTGGGGGTGTATATATGTATATGATGCAGTATTGGGGGTGTATATATGTATATGATGAAGTATAGGGGTATATATATATATATATATATATATATATATGATGCAGTACAGGGGGTGTATATGTGTATATGATGCAGTATAGGGAGGTATATATGTATAGCATGCAGTATATATAGGGGGTGTATATAGGTACAGTATGCAGTATATATAGGGGGTATATACCTGCCCAGGATCTCGATGTTGACCACGGCCGGGGCTGTCTTCTCCGCCACATCGGCGATGAAGTTGAACACACGCCGGGGAGTTTGGGGCTCGGGTGCCGGGGGCTCGGGTTTGGCCGCTTCCACCTGATCCCGGAGACCCCAAATCCCCAGCCCGGCTCCAACCACCGCCCCGACCCCCAGCACCGCTCCCCGCCTGCCCGGTCCCCGCTCCTGCTGCCCGGAGCCCGCCCCCAACACCCGGAGACTGCGGCCTATACCGATCAGCGGCCGGAGCCTCCTCCACACAATGCTGCCCATGGGCGCCGCCATCTTCCCTGTAACCCCGCCCCGCTGCACTCTGACCCCGCCCAGCTTTATTACTCTCTACCTGACACACACATTATATACACACTATATATACCGTATACACACATCTTCCCCGCCCAGCTTTATTACTCTCTACCTGACACACACATTATATACACACTATATATACCGTATACACACATCTTCCCCGCCCTGCTGCCCTCTGACCCCGCCCAGCTTTATTACCCTCTACCTGACACACATTATATACACACTATATATACCGTATACACACATCTTCCCCGCCCAGCTTTATTACCCTCTACCTGACACACACATTATATATACACTATATATACCGTATACACACATCTTCCCCGCCCTGCTGCCCTCTGACCCCGCCCAGCTTTATTACTCTCTACCTGACACACACATTATATATACACTATATATACCGTATACACACATCTTCCCCGCCCTGCTGCCCTCTGACCCCGCCCAGCTTTATTACTCTCTACCTGACACACACATTATATACACACTATATATACCGTATACACACAACTTCCCCGCCCTGCTGCCCTCTGACCCCGCCCAGCTTTATTACTCTCTACCTGACACACATTATATACACACTATATATACCGTATACACACATCTTCCCCGCCCTGCTGCACTCTGACCCCGCCCAGCTTTATTACTCTCTACCTGACACACATTATATACACACTATATATACCGTATACACACATCTTCCCCGCCCTGCTGCCCTCTGACCCCGCCCAGCTTTATTACTCTCTACCTGACACACACATTATATACACACTATATATACCGTATACACACATCTTCCCCGCCCAGCTTTATTACTCTCTACCTGACACACACATTATATACACACTATATATACCGTATACACACATCTTCCCCGCCCTGCTGCACTCTGACCCCGCCCAGCTTTATTACTCTCTACCTGACACACATTATATACACACTATATATACCGTATACACACATCTTCCCCGCCCTGCTGCCCTCTGACCCTGCCCAGCTTTATTACCCTCTACCTGACACACATTATATACACACTATATATACCGTATACACACATCTTCCCCGCCCTGCTGCCCTCTGACCCCGCCCAGCTTTATTACTCTCTACCTGACACACACATTATATATACACTATATATACCGTATACACACATCTTCCCCGCCCTGCTGCCCTCTGACCCCGCCCAGCTTTATTACTCTCTACCTGACACACACATTATATACACACTATATATACCGTATACACACAACTTCCCCGCCCTGCTGCCCTCTGACCCCGCCCAGCTTTATTACTCTCTACCTGACACACATTATATACACACTATATATACCGTATACACACATCTTCCCCGCCCTGCTGCACTCTGACCCCGCCCAGCTTTATTACTCTCTACCTGACACACATTATATACACACTATATATACCGTATACACACATCTTCCCCGCCCTGCTGCCCTCTGACCCCGCCCAGCTTTATTACTCTCTACCTGACACACACATTATATACACACTATATATACCGTATACACACATCTTCCCCGCCCAGCTTTATTACTCTCTACCTGACACACACATTATATACACACTATATATACCGTATACACACATCTTCCCCGCCCTGCTGCACTCTGACCCCGCCCAGCTTTATTACTCTCTACCTGACACACATTATATACACACTATATATACCGTATACACACATCTTCCCCGCCCTGCTGCCCTCTGACCCTGCCCAGCTTTATTACCCTCTACCTGACACACATTATATACACACTATATATACCGTATACACACATCTTCCCCGCCCTGCTGCCCTCTGACCCCGCCCAGCTTTATTACTCTCTACCTGACACACATTATATACACACTATATATACCGTATACACACATCTTCCCCGCCCTGCTGCCCTCTGACCCCGCCCAGCTTTATTACTCTCTACCTGACACACACATTATATACACACTATATATACCGTATACACACATCTTCCCCGCCCTGCTGCCCTCTGACCCCGCCCAGCTTTATTACTCTCTACCTGACACACACATTTTCTCTGACGTCCTAGTGGATGCTGGGAACTCCGTAAGGACCATGGGGAATAGCGGCTCCGCAGGAGACAAGGCACATCTAAAGAAAGCTTTAGGATCACCTGGTGTGCACTGGCTCCTCCCCCTATGACCCTCCTCCAAGCCTCAGTTAGATTTTATGTGCCCGACGAGAAGGGTGCACACTAGGGGCTCTCCTGAGCTCTTTGTGAAAGTTTTAGTTTAGGTTTATTATTTTCAGTGAGACCTGCTGGCAACAGGCTCACTGCATCGAGGGACTAAGGGGAGAAGAAGCGAACTCACCTGCGTGCAGAGTGGATTGGGCTTCTTAGGCTACTGGACATTAGCTCCAGAGGGACGATCACAGGTTCAGCCTGGATGGGTCACCGGAGCCGCGCCGCCGGCCCCCTTACAGAGCCAGAAGAGCGAAGAGGTCCGGAAAAATCGGCGGCAGAAGACTTTCCTGTCTTCAGATAAAGGTAGGCGCACAGCACCGCAGCTGTGCGCCATTGCTCTCAGCACACTTCACACTCCGGTCACTGAGGGTGCAGGGCGCTGGGGGGGCAGCGCCCTGAGACGCAATAAATCGATAAAAACCTTATATGGCTAAAATAAATGCATCACATATAACTCCTGGGCTATATGGATGCATTTAACCCCTGCCAAAACATACAAGAAAACGGATGATAAGGACGCCGAGAAAGGGGCGGAGCCTATCTCCTCAGCACACTGGCGCCATTTTCCCTCACAGCTCAGTTGGAGGGAAGCTCCCTGGCTCTCCCCTGCAGTCACTACACTACAGAAAGGGGTTAAAAAAGAGAGGGGGGCACAAATTAGGCGCAGTATAAACAATACAGCAGCTATAAAGGGAAAAACACTTATATAAGCTTATCCCTGTATATATATAGCGCTCTGGTGTGTGCTGGCAAACTCTCCCTCTGTCTCCCCAAAGGGCTAGTGGGGTCCTGTCCTCTATCAGAGCATTCCCTGTGTGTGTGCTGTGTGTCGGTACGTTTGTGTCGACATGTATGAGGAGAAAAATGATGAGGAGACGGAGTAGAGTGTCTGTAATAGTGTTGTCACCCCCTGGGGGGTCGACACCTGAGTGGATGTACTGTTGAAATTGCGTGACAGTGTCAGCTTTGTATAAAAGACAGTGGTTGACATGAGACAGCCGGCTACTCAGCTTGTGCATGTCCAGACGTCTCATACAGGGGCTCTAAAACGCCCGTTACCTCGGATACAGACGCCGACACGGATACTGACTCTTGTGTCGACGGTGAAGAGACAACCGTGATTTCCAATAGGGCCACACATTGCATGATTGAGGCAATGGAAAAAGTTTACACTCTTCTGATAATATAAATACCACCAAAAAAAAGGGGTATTATGTTTGGTGAGGAAAAACTTCCTGTAGTTTTCCTGAATCTGAGAAATAAAATGAGGTGTGTGATGATGCGTGGGTTTCCCCCCGATAACAATTGATAATTTCTAAAAAGTTATTGGCAGTATACCTTTTCCCGCCAGAGGTTAGGGTGCGTTGGGAAACACCCCCTAGGGGGGATAAGGCGCTCACACGCTTGTAAGAACAAGGGCTCTACCCTCTCTGGAGATGGCCGCCCTTAGGGATCCTGCTGATAGAAAGCAGGAGGGTATCCTAAAATGTATTTGTGACAGGACGATACTGTACGGAAGCACTCGCAGCTTCTGCGTCCCGTTGACTGCGCACAGAATGGAAGGTCAAGCCGCACGAGGCCTGACCACATAGGGGATTCCCGCTTACCGTCAGTAACCGCCTGTTACTGACTCCACCCACTGCGCTGTGGGCGGGTTCTCGCTGCCACCACCAAACTCCTAACCTGCCGTGGCGTTTGGAACCACGGTTCTGCTCTGTATGTGCCGACGCACTGCTTTACCACACCTGTGCGGTGTCGACGAATCCCCACTAGCCACTTGCTAGGCCTCTACCGGTAGCTGGCGGAAGGCGGAGCTTGGAGACGTCAGGTGCTTCCCTGGACAGCCGGAGGACGGGGCTAGGTTTGGCCTAACCCTGTTGGTCACAAGATGAAGCAGTCTTCTTGAGGCAAAGGTGTTTATTGCTCAAATAACCTTTAAAAAGGCTCCTCCCTATTGCTAGGGGCAACAGCATACAATTAAGATGTTTCAGCAGAAGAAGATGTTACAATACTCAATCCTATGGGCCAACTGCCCTTCTTTTATCCCTCTCCAAGACCCCTTACCACAGGGGGTAAGCCCGCCCTGTGGTGCACAACCAATCAATGTTTACCCATGAGCTGTGCATGCTCTGGTCTCATGCACACCCAACATTGGTCCCTATGGACAGTGGGGAGTGGTCGGTCTCCTTGGACTATCCCATCTGGGAGAGCAGGGTACTCCCACGGTGCCGTTCAGTCTGGCTGGGGGGAGGTTTTCCCTCCTAAACTGACTTCCAGAAACCTGCCCGGGACCCCTCTCACTGCCTGCAGCCTGGATTTGGGCTCCAGAGCTGGGCAGCCTGGCTCCCCGGTCCAGGTTTCCTGGCCAGTACGGCTGATCTCCATGGAGCTCCAAGAAACCACTCAGCTTGTTTTATAGCTAAGCTGCTTCTCTTTCTCCCTGTGCCCATTGGAACTGTGAGGCTGGATGGGAAAGCATTCCGTTTTTAGGGAAAAGGTCTGGGAGAATCCATCAGCCTGCACAGCCATGGATTCCCCCCTCCTGGGACACACAATCAAGTAAGTGCAATTTCTCTTTAAATACATTACATTTTAAATCACACTGTACATTTCCCTGTAACTATACACTGAGCCTGTGCCCTGCACAGACTCTACATACTCAGGCACTACAGTGCCTTCCCTAGCCCTGCAGCCTGGCTGCTAGGGCTCTCCCTCTCAGTGCTGGAGGTATGGGGCTGGCTTCCCCCATCCTCCAGCCTGCCTTCTTGCCTCTGGGGTTCCAGGGAGCTGGCTCTCCCTGTCCCCCCAGGGTGGCACTAACCAGTGGCCTCGCCGCACGCAGCGGCGCACCCCCCTGTACCTAAGCCCGGCGGCCCGGGACACTGGTCCCGGCCGCCGTGACTCTGGCTTTGTTGTAGCGCTGAGGCGCCGGGAGCGTAGCTCCAGGACCCCAGTGCTTCACCATCCTGCTCGGCAGCCTAATTTGCCCACGCCGCTAGGGAGCCGGCTAGCCCGGTCCCCCACGAGCGGCGCCTGTCTTGTGGCCTCGCTGCAGCGTCCGGCGGGGAGCCGGGCTGCAGCGCACCCCCCTCGCCGGCTAGCAGCCCGGGACGTCCGTCCCGGCTGCTGCGGCTGGCCACCTGTGCTGGGCTGAGGCGCTGGGAGCAGAGCTCCCGGCCCCCAGCGGCGGCTCTCACATAGAGCACTGCAGCGGGAGCCGAGCTCCCAGCCGCAGCGCTCACCCTTCTCCCCGGCGCGCACACTCCAGTGCGCCCGGGGCTACACTGACCGCTGCCGGGAGCGGAGCTCCCGGACTCCGGCGGTCAGCGGCTGCCTCCTCTCCCCCGGCGCGCACACTCTGCTGAGCGCGCCGGGGGCTGTCCTCCCTGCCGTGGTCTCCGGAGGGGTCCGGGACCACGGCACAGTTAAAAATACAGCATTTTAAACATTGATAAAACACGGCGCCTAGCGCCCATAATACATTTTTAAATCTGGCGCCAAGCGCCCATTGTCTTTGCAAATGGCGCTGGGCACTAGGGGTTAACCCCTTCAGTGCTGCGGCGGCCATTTGCCTCGTGGCTGGGGCTCTCCGGCCACAGTATTTACACACATACTGGTGTTATACTGCGACCAGCAATCGCCTCAGCCTGGATGTGCAGTGCTGGGTTGGCGTGGTCGGATTCCCTGACTGGAAATTTGATATCCTAGATAAGGACAGTATATTATTGCCTATAGAGCAATTAAAAGATGCATTTCTATATATGCGTGATGCACAGCGGAATATTTGCCGACTGGCATCAAGTATAAGTGCGTTGTCCAATTATACCAGTAAAGTGGTCAGGTGATGCGGATTCCAAACGGCATTTGGAAGTATTGCCTTAACAAAAAAGGGGATGTACCCCAGGTCGCCTCTCAAAATAAGACGCCGTATTATCAGGCGCAGTCCTGGTTGGCAAGCGGACAAAAGGGTTCCTCTTTTCTGCTCGTGACAGAGGGAGAGGAAAATGGCTGCAGAGATCAGCCAGTTCCAAGGAACAGAAACTCTTTTCCGCCTCTGCCAAGCCCTCAGTATGACGCTAGGGCTTTACAAGTTCAGGCACGGTGGGGTCCCGTTCTCAATGAATTTCAGTGCGCAGTGGGCTCACTCGCAAGTAGACCCCTGGATCCTTCAGGTAATATTTCAGGGGTACAAATTGGAATTCGAGACGTATCCCCCTCGCCGTTTCCAAAGGTCTGTTTTACCGACGTCTCCCGCTGACAGGGAGGCAGTTTTGGAAACCATTCACAAGCTGTATTCCCAGCAGGTGATAATCAACATACCCCTCCTGCAACAGGGAACGGGGTATTATTCCACACTATTGTGGTACCGAAGCCAGACGGCTCGGTGAGACCGATTTTAAAATCTAAAATCTTTGAACACTTACATACAGAGGTTCAAATTCAAGATTGAGTCACTCAGAGCAGTGATTGCAAACCTGGAAGAAGGGGACTACATGATGTCTCGGGACATCAAGGATGCTTACCTTCAAGTCAAAATTTACCCTTCTCACCAAGGGTATTTCAGGTTATGGTACAGAACTGTCACTATCAGTTCGGACGCTGCCGTAGGGATGGTCCACGGCACCCCGGGTCTTTACCAAGGTAATGGCCGAAATGATATCCCTTCGAAGGAAGGAAATTTTAGTTATCCCTTACTTGGACGATTCCCTGATAAGGGTAAGATCCAGGGAACACTTGGAAGTCGGTGGAGCACTATCTCAGGTAGTGTTGCGGCAGCACGATTGGATTCTCAATATTCCAAAATCGCAGCTGGTTCCGACGACTTGTCTTCTGTTCCTAGGGATGATCCTGGACACAGTCCAGAAAGAAGGTGTTTCTCCCGGAGGAGAAAGCCAGGGAGTTATCCGAGCTAGTCAGGAACCTCCTAAAACCGAACCAAGTCTCAGTGCATCAATGCACAAGGGTTCTGGGTAAAAATGGTGGCTTCCTACGAAGCAATCCCATTCGGCAGATTCCACGCAAGACTTTCCAGTGGAACCTACTGGACAAATGGTCCGGGTCGCATCTTCAGATGCTTCAGCGGATAACCCTGTCACCGGGGACAAGGGTATCCCTCCTGTGGTGGTTGCAGAGTGCTCATCTTCTAGAGGGCCGCAGATTCGGCATTCGGGACTGGGTCCTGGTGGCCACGGATGCCAGCCTGCGAGGCTGGGGAGCAGTCACACAGGGAAGGAATTTCCAGGGCTTATGGTCAAGCCTGGAGACATCTCTTCATATAAACATTCTGGAACTAAGGGCCATTTACAATGCCCTAAGTCAAGCGAAACCCCTGCTTCAGGGTCAGGCGGTATTGATCCAATCGGACAACATCACGTCAGTCGCCCACGTAAACAGACAGGGCGGCACGGGAAGCAGGGGGGCAATGGCAGAAGCTGCAAGGATTCTTCGCTGGGCGGAAGATCATGTGATAGCACTGTCAGCAGTGTTCATTCCGGGAGTGGACAACTGGGAAGCAGACTTCCTCAGCAGACACGATCTACACCCGGGAGAGTGGGGACTTCATCCAGAAGTCTTCCACATGATTGTGAACCGTTGGGAAAAACCAAAGGTGGATATGATGGCGTCCCGCCTCAACAAAAAACTGGACAGGTATTGCGCCAGGTCAAGAGACCCTCAGGCAATAGCTGTGGACGCTCTGGTAACACCGTGGGTGTTCCAGTCAGTGTATGTGTTCCCTCCTCTGCCTCTCATACCAAAAGTACTGAGAATTATACGGCAAAGGGGAGTAAGAACGATACTCGTGGCTCCGGATTGGCCAAGAAGAACTTGGTATCCGGAACTTCAAGAGATGCTCACGGACGAACCGTGGCCTCTACCTCTAAGAAAGGACCTGCTCCAGCAGGGGCCTTGTTTGTTCCAAGACTTACCGCGGCTGCGTTTGACGGCTTGGTGGTTGAACGCCGGATCCTGAAGGAAAAAGGCATTCCAGATGAAGTCATCCCTACCCTGGTCAAGGCCAGGAAGGACGTAACCGCAAAACATTATCACCGCATTTGGCGAAAATATGTTGCGTGGTGGGAGGCCAAGAAGGCCCCTACAGAGGAATTTCAACTGGGTCGTTTCCTCCATTTCCTGCAAACAGGACTGTCTATGGGCCTAAAATTAGGGTCCATTAAGGTTCAATTTTCGGCCCTGTCGATTTTCTTCCAAAAGGAACTGGCTTCAGTGCCTGAAGTTCAGACATTTGTAAAAGGGGTACTGCATATACAGCCTCCTTTTGTGCCTCCAGTGGCACCTTGGGATCTCAAGGTTGTGTTGAGTTTCCTAAAGTCACATTGGTTTGAACCACTCACCACTGTGGACTTAAAATATCTCACATGTAAGGTGACGATGCTGTTAGCCCTGGCTTCAGCCAGGCGTGTGTCAGAATTGGCGGCTTTATCATATAAAAGCCCTTATTTAATATTTCATTCTGACAGGGCAGAATTGAGGACTTGTCCTCAATTTCTACCTAAGGTGGTTTCTGCATTTCACATGAAGCAACCTATTGTGGTACCTGCGGCTACTAAGGACTTGGAGGATTCCAAGTTGCTTGACGTGGTCAGGGCCCTGTAAATATATGTTTCCAGGACGGCTGGAGTCAGAAAATCTGACTCGCTGTTTATCCTGTATGCACCCAACAAACTGGGTGCTCCTGCTTCTAAGCAGACGATTGCTCGTTGGATTTGTAGTACAATTCAGCTTGCACATTCTGTGGCAGGCCTGCCACAGCCAAAAATCTTAAAATGCCCACTCCACAAGGAAGGTGGGCTCATCTTGGGCAGCTGCCCGAGGGGTCTCGGCTTTACAACTTTGCCGAGCAGTTACTTGGTCAGGAGCAAATACGTTTGTAAAATTCTACAAATTTGATACCCTGGCTGAGGAGGACCTGGAGTTCTCTCATTCGGTGCTGCAGAGTCATCCGCACTCTCCCGCCCGTTTGGGAGCTTTGGTATAATCCCCATGGTCCTTACGGAGTTCCCAGCATCCACTAGGACGTCAGAGAAAATAAGAATTTACTTACCGATAATTCTATTTCTCATAGTCCGTAGTGGATGCTGGGACTCCGTCAGGACCATGGGGAATAGCGGGCTCCGCAGGAGACAGGGCACATCTAAAAAAGCTTTTAGGTCACATGGTGCGTACTGGCTCCTCCCCCTATGACCCTCCTCCAAGCCTCAGTTAGGTACTGTGCCCGGACGAGCGTACACAATAAGGAAGGATCTTGAATCCCGGGTAAGACTCATACCAGCCACACCAATCACACCGTACAACTTGTGATCTGAACCCAGTTAACAGTATGATAACACAAACGAAGTAGCCTCTGAACAGATGGCTCACAACAACAGTAATAACCCGATTTTTTGTAACAATAACTATGTACAAGCATTGCAGACAATCCGCACTTGGGATGGGCGCCCAGCATCCACTACGGACTATGAGAAATAGAATTATCGGTAAGTAAATTCTTATTTTCTCTAACGTCCTAGTGGATGCTGGGACTCCGTCAGGACCATGGGGATTATACCAAAGCTCCCAAACGGGCGGGAGAGTGCGGATGACTCTGCAGCACCGAATGAGAGAACTCCAGGTCCTCTTTAGCCAGAGTATCAAATTTGTAAAATTTTACAAACGTGTTCTCCCCTGACCACGTAGCTGCTCGGCAAAGTTGTAATGCCGAGACTCCTCGGGCAGCCGCCCAGGATGAGCCCACTTTCCTTGTGGAATGGGCCTTTACAGATTTAGGCTGTGGCAGGCCTGCCACAGAATGTGCAAGTTGGATTGTACTACATATCCAACGTGCAATCGTCTGTTTAGACGCAGGAGCACCCAACTTGTTGGGTGCATACAATGTAAACAACGAGTCAGATTTTCTGACTCCAGCTGTCCTTGAAATATATATTTTTAATGCTCTGACAACGTCCAGTAACTTGGAGTCCTCCAAGTCGCTAGTAGCCGCAGGCACCACAATAGGCTGGTTCAAGTGAAATGCCGAAACCACCTTAGGGAGAAATTGAGGACGTGTCCTCAATTCTGCCCTGTCCGAATGGAATATCAGATATGGGCTTTTGTATGACAAAGCTGCCAACTCCGAAACTCTCCTGGCTGAAGCCTGGGCCAACAGCATGGTTACCTTCCATGTAAGGTATTTTAAATCTACCGATTTTAAAGGCTCAAACCAATGAGATTTGAGAAAATTTAGAACCACGTTCAAATCCCACGGTGCCACTGGAGGCACTATTGGGGGTTGTATATGTAGTACACCTTTGACAAAAGTTTGTACTTCAGGCACTGACGCCAATTCCTTCTGGAAGAAAATTGATAAGGCCGAAATTTGAACTTTAATGGACCCCAATTTTAGGCCCATAGACAATCCTGCTTGCAGGAAATGTAAGAATCGACCCAATTGAAATTCTTCCGTTGGAGCCTTCTTGGCCTCACACCACGCAACATATTTTCTCCAAATGCGGTGATAATGTTGTGTGGTCACTTCTTTCCTGGCTTTAATTAAAGTAGGAATAACTTCCTCAGGAATGCCCTTCTCTTTTAGAATCCGGCGTTCAACCGCCATGCCGTCAAACGCAGCCGCGGTAAGTCTTGGAACATACAAGGTCCCTGCTGAAGCAGATCCCTTCTTAGAGGTAGAGGCCACGGATCCTCCGTGAGCATCTCTTGAAGTTCCGGATACCAAGTTCTTCTTGGCCAGTCCGGAGCTACCAGTATTGTTCTTACTCCTCTTTTCCGTATAATTCTCAGTACCTTTGGTATGAGAGGCAGAGGAGGGAACACATACACTGACTGGTACACCCACGGTGTTACCAGAGCGTCCACAGCTATTGCCTGAGGGTCTCTTGACCTGGCGCAATACCTGTCCAATTTTTTGTTGAGGCGAGACGCCATCATGTCCACCTTTGGTTTTTCCCAACGGTTCACAATCATGTGGAAAACTTCTGGATGAAGTCCCCACTCTCCCGGGTGAAGGTCGTGTCTGCTGAGGAAATCTGCTTCCCAGTTGTCCACTCCCGGGATGAACACTGCTGACAGTGCTACGACATGATTCTCCGCCCAGCGCAGAATCCTTGCAGCTTCTGCCATTGCACTCCTGCTTCTCGTGCCGCCTTGTCGGTTTACGTGGGCGACTGCCGTGATGTTGTCGGACTGGATCAACACCGGCTGACCCTGAAGCAGCGATTTTGCCAGGCTTAGAGCATTGTAGATCGCTCTTAGCTCCAGTATATTTATGTGAAGAGACGTCTCCAGGTTTGACCACACGCCCTGGAAGTTTCTTCCCTTTGTGACTGCTCCCCAACCTCGTAGGCTGGCATCCGTAGTCACCAGGACCCAGTCCTGTATGCCGAATCTGCGGCCCACTAACAGATGGGCAGTCTGCAACCACCACAGGAGAGACAACCTTGTTCTCGGTGACAGTGTTATCCGCTGATGCATGTGCAGATGCGATCCGGACCATTTGTCCAGCAGATCCCACTGAAATGTTCGTGCATGGAATCTGCCGAATGGAATCGCTTCGTACGAAGCCACCATCTTTCCCAGGACTCTTGTGCATTGATGTACTGACACAGTTCCTGGTTTTAGGAGGTTCTTGACAAGTTCGGATAACTCCCTTGCTTTCTCTTCCGGGATAAATACCTTTTTCTGAACCGTGTCCAGAATCATGCCCAGGAACAGCAGATGTGTTGTCGGGGTCAATTGAGATTTTGGAAGATTTAGAATCCACCCGTGTTGCTGAAGCACTACTTGTGTTAGCGCTACACCGACTTCCAGCTGTTCTCTGGACTTTGCCCTTATCAGGAGATCGTCCAAGTAAGGGATAATACGCCTTTTCTTCGTAGAAGAACCATCATTTCGGTCATTACCTTGGTAAAGACCCGAGGGGCCGTGGACAACCCAAACGGCAGCGTTTGAAACTGATAATGACAGTCTTGTATCACGAACCTGAGATACCCTTGGTGTGAGGGGTAAATCGGGACATGTAGATAAGCATCTTTTATGTCCAAGGACACCATGAAGTCTCCTTCTTCCAGATTCGCTATCACTGCTCTGAGTGACTCCATCTTGAACTTGAATTTCTTTATGTACAGGTTCAAGGATTTCAGATTTAGAATAGGCCTTACCGAACCGTCCGGTTTTGGTACCACAAATAGTGTGGAATAATACCCCTTTCCCTGTTGTAGGAGGGGTACCTTGACTATCACCTGCTGAGAATACAGCTTGTGAATGGCTTCCAAAACCGACGTCCTTTCTGAGGGAGACGTTGGTAAAGCAGACTTTAGGAACCGGCGAGGGGGAGACCTTTCGAACTCCAGCATGTAACCCTGAGATACTATCTGCAGGACCCACGGGTCCACTTGTGAGTGAACCCATTGATTGCTGAAAATCTTGAGTCGACCCCCCACCGTTCCTGAGTCCGCTTGTAAAGCCCCAGCGTCATGCTGATGGCTTTGTAGAAGCCGGGGCGGGCTTCTGTTCCTGGGCAGGGGCTGCTTGCTGCCCTTTCTTACCCTTTCCTCTGCCTCGCGGCAGATAACTGTCCTTTTGGTCGCTTTTTATAGGAGCGAAAGGACTGCGGCTGAAAAGACGGTGTCTTTTTCTGTTGGGAGGGGGTCTGAGGTAAAAAAGTGGATTTGCCAGCAGTTGCCGTGGCCACCAGGTCCGAAAGACCGACCCCAAACAATTCCTCTCCTTTATATGGCAATACTTCCATATGCCTCTTGGAATCCGCATCACCTGACCACTGTCGCGTCCATAAACTTCTTCTGGCAGATATGGACATCGCGCTTACTCTTGATGCTAGAGTACAAACATCCCTCTGAGCATCTCGCATATAAAGGAAAGCATCCTTTAATTGCTCTAGAGTCAATAAAATACTGTCCCTATCCAGGGTCTCAATATTTTCAGTCAGAGAATCCAACCACACTACCCCAGCACTGCACATCCAGGCTGAGGCTACTGCCGGTCGCAGTATAACACCAGTATGTGTGTATATACTCTTCAGTGTAGTTTCCAGCCTCCTATCTGCTGGATCCTTGAGGGCGGCCGTATCAGGAGACGGCAACGCCACTTGCTTTGATAAACGTGTGAGCGCCTTATCCACCTTAGGGGGTGATTCCCAGCGCGCCCTAACCTCTGGTGGGAAAGGGTATAATGCCAATAACTTCTTGGAAATTAGCAGTTTTCTATCGGGGTTAACCCACGCTTCATCACACACGTCATTCAATTCCTCTGATTCTGGAAAAAATACAGGTAGTTTTTTCACCCCCCACATAATACCCCTTTTTGTGTATATAATGTGTGTCAGGTAGAGAGTAATAAAGCTGGGCGGGGTCAGAGGGCAGCAGGGCGGGGAAGATGTGTGTATACGGTATATATAGTGTGTATATAATGTGTGTGTCAGGTAGAGAGTAATAAAGATGGGCGGGGTCAGAGGGCAGCAGGGCGGGGAAGATGTGTGTATACGGTACCAGCAGTATCAGAGATCTGCAAAGCCTCCTTCATTGCCGTGATCATATAACGTGTGGCCCTATTGGAAAATACGTTTGTTTCTTCACCGTCGACACTAGATTCATCTGTGTCGGTACCCGTGTCGACTGACTGAGGTAAAGGACGTTTTACAGCCCCTGACGGTGTCTGAGACGCCTGAACCGGTACTAACTGGTTTGCCGGGCGTCTTATTTCGTCAACTGACTTTTGTAATGTGCTGACATTATCACGTAATTCCATAACTAAAGCCATCCATTCCGGTGTCGACTCCCTAGGGGGTGACATTACCATCATCGGCAATTGCTCTGCCTCCACACCAACTTCGTCCTCATACATGTCGACACACACGTACCGACACACAGCAGCCACACAGGGAATGCTCTAATCGAAGACAGGACCCCCTAGCCCTTTGGGGAGACAGAGGGAGAGTTTGCCAGCACACACCAAAAGCGCTATAAATGTATATAAACAACCCTAGAAGGTGTTGTTTACTATATATGCGCTCTTAATATATAAATATCGCCAATTTATGCCCCCCTTCTCTTTGTTACCCTGTTTCTGTAGTGCAGTGCAGGGGAGAGACCTGGGAGCCTTCCTCACCAGCGGAGCTGAGCAGGAAAATGGCGCTGAGTGCTGAGGAGAATAAGCTCCGCCCCTTTTTCGGCGGGCTTTTCCCCGGTTTTTAAGAAACTGGCCTGGGTTAAAATACATACATATAGCCTTAATGGCTATATGTGATGTATTTATTTTGCCACTAAAGGTAATTATATTGCTGCCCAGGGCGCCCCCAGCAGCGCCCTGCACCCTCCGTGACTGAGTCAGTGAGCCGTGTGACAACAATGGCGCACAGCTGCCGTGCTGTGCGCTACCTTCAAGAAGACTGAGGAGTCTTCTGCCGCCTGCTTTCCGGACCTCCGTTCTGCCGTCTCTTCAGCGTCTGTAAGGGGGATCGGCGGCGCGGCTCCGGGACGAACCCCAGGCTGACCTGTGTTCCGACTCCCTCTGGAGCCAAGTGTCCAGTAGCCTAAGACTCCAATCCATCCTGCACGCAGGTGAGTTGGAAATCTCTCCCCTAAGTCCCTCGATGCAGTGATCCTGTTGCCAGCAGGAATCACTGAGATTGAAACCTAAAAAAAAACTTTTCTAAACAGCTCTTTAGGAGAGCCACCTAGATTGCACCCTCTCGGACGGGCACAAAAACCTAACTGAGGCTTGGAGGAGGGTCATAGGGGGAGGAGCCAGTACGCACCATGTGACCTAAAAGCTTTTTTAGATGTGCCCTGTCTCCTGCGGAGCCCGCTATTCCCCATGGTCCTGACGGAGTCCCAGCATCCACTAGGACGTTAGAGAAAATAAGAATTTACTTACCGATAATTCTATTTCTCGTAGTCCGTAGTGGATGCTGGGCGCCCATCCCAAGTGCGGATTGTCTGCAATACTGGTACATAATTATTGTTACCAAAAAAATTCGGGTTATTGTTGTAGTGAGCCATCTTTTTCAGAGGCTTCTCTATTATCATGCTGTTAACTGGGTTCAGATCACAGGTTGTACAGTGTGATTGGTGTGGCTGGTATGAGTCTTACCCGGGATTCAAAATCCTTCCTTATTGTGTACGCTCGTCCGGACACAGTATCCTAACTGAGGCTTGGAGGAGGGTCATAGGGGGAGGAGCCAGTGCACACCAGGTGATCCTAAAGCTTTCTTTAGATGTGCCTTGTCTCCTGCGGAGCCGCTATTCCCCATGGTCCTTACGGAGTTCCCAGCATCCACTACGGACTACGAGAAATAGAATTATCGGTAAGTAAATTCTTATTATATACACACTATATATACCGTATACACACATCTTCCCCGCCTTGCTGCCCTCTGACCCCGCCCAGCTTTATTACTCTCTACCTGACACACATTATATACACTATATATACCGTATACACACATCTTCCCCGCCCAGCTTTATTACTCTCTACCTGACACACATTATATACACACTATATATATACCGTATACACACATCTTCCCCGCCCTGCTGCCCTCTGACCCCGCCCAGCTTTATTACTCTCTACCTGACACACATTATATACACACTATATATACCGTATACACACATCTTCCCCGCCCTGCTGCACTCTGACCCCGCCCAGCTTTATTACTCTCTACCTGACACACATTATATACACACTATATATACCGTATACACACATCTTCCCCGCCCTGCTGCCCTCTGACCCCGCCCAGCTTTATTACCCTCTACCTGACACACATTATATACACACTATATATACCGTATACACACATCTTCCCCGCCCTGCTGCCCTCTGACCCCGCCCAGCTTTATTACTCTCTACCTGACACACTATATATACCGTATACACACATCTTCCCCGCCCAGCTTTATTACTCTCTACCTGACACACACACTATATATACCGTATACACACATCTTCCCCGCCCTGCTGCACTCTGACCCTGCCCAGCTTTATTACTCTCTACCTGACACACATTATATACACACTATATATACCGTATACACACATCTTCCCCGCCCTGCTGCCCTCTGACCCCGCCCAGCTTTATTACCCTCTACCTGACACACATTATATACACACTATATATACACCGTATACACACATCTTCCCCGCCCTGCTGCCCTCTGACCCCGCCCAGCTTTATTACTCTCTACCTGACACACACATTATATACACACTATATATACCGTATACACACATCTTCCCCGCCCTGCTGCCCTCTGACCCCGCCCAGCTTTATTACTCTCTACCTGACACACATTATATACACACTATATATACCGTATACACACATCTTCCCCGCCCAGCTTTATTACTCTCTACCTGACACACATTATATACACACTATATATACCGTATACACACATCTTCCCCGCCCTGCTGCCCTCTGACCCCGCCCAGCTTTATTACTCTCTACCTGACACACACATTATATACACACTATATATACCGTATACACACATCTTCCCCGCCCAGCTTTATTACTCTCTACCTGACACACATTATATACACACTATATATATACCGTATACACACATCTTCCCCGCCCTGCTGCCCTCTGACCCCGCCCAGCTTTATTACTCTCTACCTGACACACATTATATACACACTATATATACCGTATACACACATCTTCCCCGCCCTGCTGCACTCTGACCCCGCCCAGCTTTATTACTCTCTACCTGACACACATTATATACACACTATATATACCGTATACACACATCTTCCCCGCCCTGCTGCCCTCTGACCCCGCCCAGCTTTATTACCCTCTACCTGACACACATTATATACACACTATATATACCGTATACACACATCTTCCCCGCCCTGCTGCCCTCTGACCCCGCCCAGCTTTATTACTCTCTACCTGACACACTATATATACCGTATACACACATCTTCCCCGCCCAGCTTTATTACTCTCTACCTGACACACACATTATATACACACTATATATACCGTATACACACATCTTCCCCGCCCTGCTGCACTCTGACCCTGCCCAGCTTTATTACTCTCTACCTGACACACATTATATACACACTATATATACCGTATACACACATCTTCCCCGCCCTGCTGCCCTCTGACCCCGCCCAGCTTTATTACCCTCTACCTGACACATTATATACACACTATATATACACCGTATACACACATCTTCCCCGCCCTGCTGCCCTCTGACCCCGCCCAGCTTTATTACTCTCTACCTGACACACACATTATATATACACTATATATACCGTATACACACATCTTCCCCACCCTGCTGCCCTCTGACCCCGCCCAGCTTTATTACTCTCTACCTGACACACATTATATACACACTATATATACCGTATACACACATCTTCCCCGCCCAGCTTTATTACTCTCTACCTGACACACATTATATACACACTATATATACCGTATACACACATCTTCCCCGCCCTGCTGCCCTCTGACCCCGCCCAGCTTTATTACCCTCTACCTGACACACATTATATACACACTATATATACCGTATACACACATCTTCCCCGCCCTGCTGCCCTCTGACCCCGCCCAGCTTTATTACTCTCTACCTGACACACTATATATACCGTATACACACATCTTCCCCGCCCAGCTTTATTACTCTCTACCTGACACACACATTATATACACACTATATATACCGTATACACACATCTTCCCCGCCCTGCTGCACTCTGACCCTGCCCAGCTTTATTACTCTCTACCTGACACACATTATATACACACTATATATACCGTATACATACATCTTCCCCGCCCTGCTGCCCTCTGACCCCGCCCAGCTTTATTACCCTCTACCTGACACACATTATATACACACTATATATACACCGTATACACACATCTTCCCCGCCCTGCTGCCCTCTGACCCCGCCCAGCTTTATTACTCTCTACCTGACACACACATTATATACACACTATATATACCGTATACACACATCTTCCCCGCCCTGCTGCCCTCTGACCCCGCCCAGCTTTATTACTCTCTACCTGACACACACATTATATACACACTATATATACCGTATACACACATCTTCCCCGCCCTGCTGCCCTCTGACCCCGCCCAGCTTTATTACTCTCTACCTGACACACATTATATACACACTATATATACCGTATACACACATCTTCCCCGCCCAGCTTTATTACTCTCTACCTGACACACATTATATACACACTATATATATACCGTATACACACATCTTCCCCGCCCTGCTGCCCTCTGACCCCGCCCAGCTTTATTACTCTCTACCTGACACACATTATATACACACTATATATACCGTATACACACATCTTCCCCGCCCAGCTTTATTACTCTCTACCTGACACACATTATATACACACTATATATACCGTATACACACATCTTCCCCGCCCTGCTGCCCTCTGACCCCGCCCAGCTTTATTACCCTCTACCTGACACACATTATATACACACTATATATACCGTATACACACATCTTCCCCGCCCTGCTGCCCTCTGACCCCGCCCAGCTTTATTACTCTCTACCTGACACACACATTATATACACACTATATATACCGTATACACACATCTTCCCCGCCCTGCTGCACTCTGACCCCGCCCAGCTTTATTACTCTCTACCTGACACACATTATATACACACTATATATACCGTATACACACATCTTCCCCGCCCTGCTGCCCTCTGACCCCGCCCAGCTTTATTACCCTCTACCTGACACACATTATATACACACTATATATACCGTATACACACATCTTCCCCGCCCAGCTTTATTACTCTCTACCTGACACACATTATATACACACTATATATACCGTATACACACATCTTCCCCGCCCTGCTGCCCTCTGACCCCGCCCAGCTTTATTACTCTCTACCTGACACACACATTATATACACACTATATATACCGTATACACACATCTTCCCCGCCCTGCTGCCCTCTGACCCCGCCCAGCTTTATTACCCTCTACCTGACACACATTATATACACACTATATATACCGTATACACACATCTTCCCCGCCCTGCTGCCCTCTGACCCCGCCCAGCTTTATTACTCTCTACCTGACACACTATATATACCGTATACACACATCTTCCCCGCCCAGCTTTATTACTCTCTACCTGACACACACATTATATACACACTATATATACCGTATACACACATCTTCCCCGCCCTGCTGCCCTCTGACCCCGCCCAGCTTTATTACTCTCTACCTGACACACACACTATATATACCGTATACACACATCTTCCCCGCCCTGCTGCACTCTGACCCTGCCCAGCTTTATTACTCTCTACCTGACACACATTATATACACACTATATATACCGTATACACACATCTTCCCCGCCCTGCTGCCCTCTGACCCCGCCCAGCTTTATTACCCTCTACCTGACACACATTATATACACACTATATATACACCGTATACACACATCTTCCCCGCCCTGCTGCCCTCTGACCCCGCCTAGCTTTATTACTCTCTACCTGACACACACATTATATACACACTATATATACCGTATACACACATCTTCCCCGCCCTGCTGCCCTCTGACCCCGCCCAGCTTTATTACTCTCTACCTGACACACATTATATACACACTATATATACCGTATACACACATCTTCCCCGCCCAGCTTTATTACTCTCTACCTGACACACATTATATACACACTATATATACCGTATACACACATCTTCCCCGCCCTGCTGCCCTCTGACCCCGCCCAGCTTTATTACTCTCTACCTGACACACACATTATATACACACTATATATACCGTATACACACATCTTCCCCGCCCTGCTGCCCTCTGACCCCGCCCAGCTTTATTACTCTCTACCTGACACACATTATATACACACTATATATACCGTATACACACATCTTCCCCGCCCAGCTTTATTACTCTCTACCTGACACACATTATATACACACTATATATATACCGTATACACACATCTTCCCCGCCCTGCTGCCCTCTGACCCCGCCCAGCTTTATTACTCTCTACCTGACACACATTATATACACACTATATATACCGTATACACACATCTTCCCCGCCCAGCTTTATTACTCTCTACCTGACACACATTATATACACACTATATATACCGTATACACACATCTTCCCCGCCCTGCTGCCCTCTGACCCCGCCCAGCTTTATTACCCTCTACCTGACACACATTATATACACACTATATATACCGTATACACACATCTTCCCCGCCCTGCTGCCCCCTGACCCCGCCCAGCTTTATTACTCTCTGACACACACATTATATACACACTATATATACCGTATACACACATCTTCCCCGCCCTGCTGCACTCTGACCCCGCCCAGCTTTATTACTCTCTACCTGACACACATTATATACACACTATATATACCGTATACACACATCTTCCCCGCCCTGCTGCCCTCTGACCCCGCCCAGCTTTATTACCCTCTACCTGACACACATTATATACACACTATATATACCGTATACACACATCTTCCCCGCCCTGCTGCCCTCTGACCCCGCCCAGCTTTATTACTCTCTACCTGACACACTATATATACCGTATACACACATCTTCCCCGCCCAGCTTTATTACTCTCTACCTGACACACACATTATATACACACTATATATACCGTATACACACATCTTCCCCGCCCTGCTGCACTCTGACCCTGCCCAGCTTTATTACTCTCTACCTGACACACATTATATACACACTATATATACCGTATACACACATCTTCCCCGCCCTGCTGCCCTCTGACCCCGCCCAGCTTTATTACCCTCTACCTGACACACATTATATACACACTATATATACACCGTATACACACATCTTCCCCGCCCTGCTGCCCTCTGACCCCGCTCAGCTTTATTACTCTCTACCTGACACACACATTATATACACACTATATATACCGTATACACACATCTTCCCCGCCCTGCTGCCCTCTGACCCCGCCCAGCTTTATTACTCTCTACCTGACACACATTATATACACACTATATATACCGTATACACACATCTTCCCCGCCCTGCTGCCCTCTGACCCCGCCCAGCTTTATCACTCTCTACCTGACACACACATTATATACACACTATATATACCGTATACACACATCTTCCCCGCCCTGCTGCCCTCTGACCCCGCCCAGCTTTATTACTCTCTACCTGACACACACATTATATACACTATACACACATCTTCCCCGCCCTGCTGCCCTCTGACCCCGCCCAGCTTTATTACTCTCAACCTGACACACATTATATACACACTATATATACCGTATACACACATCTTCCCCACCCTGCTGCCCTCTGACCCCGCCCAGCTTTATTACTCTCTACCTGACACACACATTATATATACCGTATACACACATCTTCCCCGCCCTGCAGCCCTCTGACCCCGCCCAGCTTTATTACTCTTACCTGACACACATTATATACACACTATATATACCGTATACACACATCTTCCCCGCCCTGCTGCCCTCTGACCCCGCCCAGCTTTATTACCCTCTACCTGACACACACATTATATATACACTATATATACCGTATACACACATCTTCCCCGCCCAGCTTTATTACTCTCTACCTGACACACATTATATACACACTATATATACCGTATACACACATCTTCCCCGCCCTGCTGCCCTCTGACCCCGCCCAGCTTTATTACTCTCTACCTGACACACACATTATATATACACTATATATACTGTATACACACATCTTCCCCGCCCTGCTGCCCTCTGACCCCGCCCTGCTTTATTACGCTCTACCTGACACACACATTATATATACACTATATATACCGTATACACACATCTTCCCCGCCCTGCTGCCCTCTGACCCCGCCCAGCTTTATTACTCTCTACCTGATACACACATTATATATACACTATATATACCGTATACACACATCTTCCCCGCCCTGCTGCCCTCTGACCCCGCCCAGCTTTATTACTCTCTACCTGACACACACATTATATATACACTATATATACCGTATACACACATCTTCCCCGCCCTGCTGCCCTCTGACCCCGCCCAGCTTTATTACTCTCTACCTGACACACACATTATATACACACTATATATACCGTATACACACATCTTCCCCGCCCTGCTGCCCTCTGACCTCGCCCAGCTTTATTACTCTCTACCTGACACACATTATATACACACTATATATACCGTATACACACATCTTCCCCGCCCTGCTGCACTCTGACCCCGCCCAGCTTTATTACTCTCTACCTGACACACATTATATACACACTATATATACTGTATACACACATCTTCCCCGCCCTGCTGCCCTCTGACCCCGCCCAGCTTTATTACGCTCTACCTGACACACACATTATATATACACTATATATACCGTATACACACATCTTCCCCGCTCTGCTGCCCTCTGACCCCGCCCAGCTTTATTACTCTCTACCTGATACACACATTATATATACACTATATATACCGTATACACACATCTTCCCCGCCCTGCTGCCCTCTGACCCCGCCCAGCTTTATTACTCTCTACCTGACACACACATTATATATACACTATATATACCGTATACACACATCTTCCCCGCCCTGCTGCCCTCTGACCCCGCCCAGCTTTATTACTCTCTACCTGACACACACATTATATACACACTATATATACCGTATACACACAACTTCCCCGCCCTGCTGCCCTCTGACCCCGCCCAGCTTTATTACTCTCTACCTGACACACATTATATACACACTATATATACCGTATACACACATCTTCCCCGCCCTGCTGCACTCTGACCCCGCCCAGCTTTATTACTCTCTACCTGACACACATTATATACACACTATATATACCGTATACACACATCTTCCCCGCCCTGCTGCCCTCTGACCCCGCCCAGCTTTATTACTCTCTACCTGACACACACATTATATACACACTATATATACCGTATACACACATCTTCCCCGCCCAGCTTTATTACTCTCTACCTGACACACACATTATATACACACTATATATATACCGTATACACACATCTTCCCCGCCCTGCTGCACTCTGACCCCGCCCAGCTTTATTACTCTCTACCTGACACACATTATATACACACTATATATACCGTATACACACATCTTCCCCGCCCTGCTGCCCTCTGACCCTGCCCAGCTTTATTACCCTCTACCTGACACACATTATATACACACTATATATACCGTATACAGACATCTTCCCCGCCCTGCTGCCCTCTGACCCCGCCCAGCTTTATTACTCTCTACCTGACACACACATTATATACACACTATATATACCGTATACACACATCTTCCCCGCCCTGCTGCCCTCTGACCCCGCCCAGCTTTATTACTCTCTACCTGACACACACATTATATACACACTATATATACGGTATACACACATCTTCCCCGCCCTGCTGCCCTCTGACCCCGCCCAGCTTTATTACTCTCTACCTGACACACATTATATACACACTATATATACCGTATACACACATCTTCCCCGCCCAGCTTTATTACTCTCTACCTGACACACATTATATACACACTATATATATACCGTATACACACATCTTCCCCGCCCTGCTGCCCTCTGACCCCGCCCAGCTTTATTACTCTCTACCTGACACACATTATATACACACTATATATACCGTATACACACATCTTCCCCGCCCTGCTGCACTCTGACCCCGCCCAGCTTTATTACTCTCTACCTGACACACATTATATACACACTATATATACCGTATACACACATCTTCCCCGCCCAGCTTTATTACTCTCTACCTGACACACATTATATACACACTATATATACCGTATACACACATCTTCCCCGCCCTGCTGCCCTCTGACCCCGCCCAGCTTTATTACCCTCTACCTGACACACATTATATACACACTATATATACCGTATACACACATCTTCCCCGCCCTGCTGCCCTCTGACCCCGCCCAGCTTTATTACTCTCTACCTGACACACACATTATATACACACTATATATACCGTATACACACATCTTCCCCGCCCTGCTGCACTCTGACCCCGCCCAGCTTTATTACTCTCTACCTGACACACATTATATACACACTATATATACCGTATACACACATCTTCCCCGCCCTGCTGCCCTCTGACCCCGCCCAGCTTTATTACCCTCTACCTGACACACATTATATACACACTATATATACCGTATACACACATCTTCCCCGCCCAGCTTTATTACTCTCTACCTGACACACATTATATACACACTATATATACCGTATACACACATCTTCCCCGCCCTGCTGCCCTCTGACCCCGCCCAGCTTTATTACTCTCTACCTGACACACACATTATATACACACTATATATACCGTATACACACATCTTCCCCGCCCTGCTGCCCTCTGACCCCGCCCAGCTTTATTACCCTCTACCTGACACACATTATATACACACTATATATACCGTATACACACATCTTCCCCGCCCTGCTGCCCTCTGACCCCGCCCAGCTTTATTACTCTCTACCTGACACACTATATATACCGTATACACACATCTTCCCCGCCCAGCTTTATTACTCTCTACCTGACACACACATTATATACACACTATATATACCGTATACACACATCTTCCCCGCCCTGCTGCACTCTGACCCTGCCCAGCTTTATTACTCTCTACCTGACACACATTATATACACACTATATATACCGTATACACACATCTTCCCCGCCCTGCTGCCCTCTGACCCCGCCCAGCTTTATTACCCTCTACCTGACACACATTATATACACACTATATATACACCGTATACACACATCTTCCCCGCCCTGCTGCCCTCTGACCCCGCTCAGCTTTATTACTCTCTACCTGACACACACATTATATACACACTATATATACCGTATACACACATCTTCCCCGCCCTGCTGCCCTCTGACCCCGCCCAGCTTTATTACTCTCTACCTGACACACATTATATACACACTATATATACCGTATACACACATCTTCCCCGCCCTGCTGCCCTCTGACCCCGCCCAGCTTTATTACCCTCTACCTGACACACATTATATACACACTATATATACACCGTATACACACATCTTCCCCGCCCTGCTGCCCTCTGACCCCGCCCAGCTTTATTACTCTCTACCTGACACACACATTATATACACACTATATATACCGTATACACACATCTTCCCCGCCCTGCTGCCCTCTGACCCCGCCCAGCTTTATTACTCTCTACCTGACACACATTATATACACACTATATATACCGTATACACACATCTTCCCCGCCCAGCTTTATTACTCTCTACCTGACACACATTATATACACACTATATATACCGTATACACACATCTTCCCCGCCCTGCTGCCCTCTGACCCCGCCCAGCTTTATTACCCTCTACCTGACACACATTATATACACACTATATATACCGTATACACACATCTTCCCCGCCCTGCTGCCCTCTGACCCCGCCCAGCTTTATTACTCTCTACCTGACACACTATATATACCGTATACACACATCTTCCCCGCCCAGCTTTATTACTCTCTACCTGACACACACATTATATACACACTATATATACCGTATACACACATCTTCCCCGCCCTGCTGCACTCTGACCCTGCCCAGCTTTATTACTCTCTACCTGACACACATTATATACACACTATATATACCGTATACACACATCTTCCCCGCCCTGCTGCCCTCTGACCCCGCCCAGCTTTATTACCCTCTACCTGACACACATTATATACACACTATATATACACCGTATACACACATCTTCCCCGCCCTGCTGCCCTCTGACCCCGCCCAGCTTTATTACTCTCTACCTGACACACACATTATATACACACTATATATACCGTATACACACATCTTCCCCGCCCTGCTGCCCTCTGACCCCGCCCAGCTTTATTACTCTCTACCTGACACACATTATATACACACTATATATACCGTATACACACATCTTCCCCGCCCAGCTTTATTACTCTCTACCTGACACACATTATATACACACTATATATACCGTATACACACATCTTCCCCGCCCTGCTGCCCTCTGACCCCGCCCAGCTTTATTACTCTCTACCTGACACACACATTATATACACACTATATATACCGTATACACACATCTTCCCCGCCCTGCTGCCCTCTGACCCCGCCCAGCTTTATTACTCTCTACCTGACACACATTATATACACACTATATATACCGTATACACACATCTTCCCCGCCCAGCTTTATTACTCTCTACCTGACACACATTATATACACACTATATATACCGTATACACACACATCTTCCCCGCCCTGCTGCCCTCTGACCCCGCCCAGCTTTATTACCCTCTACCTGACACACATTATATACACACTATATATACCGTATACACACATCTTCCCCGCCCTGCTGCCCCCTGACCCCGCCCAGCTTTATTACTCTCTACCTGACACACACATTATATACACACTATATATACCGTATACACACATCTTCCCCGCCCTGCTGCACTCTGACCCCGCCCAGCTTTATTACTCTCTACCTGACACACATTATATACACACTATATATACCGTATACACACATCTTCCCCGCCCTGCTGCCCTCTGACCCCGCCCAGCTTTATTACCCTCTACCTGACACACATTATATACACACTATATATACCGTATACACACATCTTCCCCGCCCTGCTGCCCTCTGACCCCGCCCAGCTTTATTACTCTCTACCTGACACACTATATATACCGTATACACACATCTTCCCCGCCCAGCTTTATTACTCTCTACCTGACACACACATTATATACACACTATATATACCGTATACACACATCTTCCCCGCCCTGCTGCACTCTGACCCTGCCCAGCTTTATTACTCTCTACCTGACACACATTATATACACACTATATATACCGTATACACACATCTTCCCCGCCCTGCTGCCCTCTGACCCCGCCCAGCTTTATTACCCTCTACCTGACACACATTATATACACACTATATATACACCGTATACACACATCTTCCCCGCCCTGCTGCCCTCTGACCCCGCTCAGCTTTATTACTCTCTACCTGACACACACATTATATACACACTATATATACCGTATACACACATCTTCCCCGCCCTGCTGCCCTCTGACCCCGCCCAGCTTTATTACTCTCTACCTGACACACATTATATACACACTATATATACCGTATACACACATCTTCCCCGCCCAGCTTTATTACTCTCTACCTGACACACATTATATACACACTATATATACCGTATACACACATCTTCCCCGCCCTGCTGCCCTCTGACCCCGCCCAGCTTTATTACCCTCTACCTGACACACATTATATACACACTATATATACCGTATACACACATCTTCCCCGCCCTGCTGCCCTCTGACCCCGCCCAGCTTTATTACTCTCTACCTGACACACTATATATACCGTATACACACATCTTCCCCGCCCAGCTTTATTACTCTCTACCTGACACACACATTATATACACACTATATATATCGTATACACACATCTTCCCCGCCCTGCTGCACTCTGACCCTGCCCAGCTTTATTACTCTCTACCTGACACCCATTATATACACACTATATATACCATATACACACATCTTCCCCGCCCTGCTGCCCTCTGACCCCGCCCAGCTTTATTACCCTCTACCTGACACACATTATATACACACTATATATACACCGTATACACACATCTTCCCCGCCCTGCTGCCCTCTGACCCCGCTCAGCTTTATTACTCTCTACCTGACACACACATTATATACACACTATATATACCGTATACACACATCTTCCCCGCCCTGCTGCCCTCTGACCCCGCCCAGCTTTATTACTCTCTACCTGACACACATTATATACACACTATATATACCGTATACACACATCTTCCCCGCCCTGCTGCCCTCTGACCCCGCCCAGCTTTATCACTCTCTACCTGACACACACATTATATACACACTATATATACCGTATACACACATCTTCCCCGCCCTGCTGCCCTCTGACCCCGCCCAGCTTTATTACTCTCTACCTGACACACACATTATATATACCGTATACACACATCTTCCCCGCCCTGCAGCCCTCTGACCCCGCACAGCTTTATTACTCTTACCTGACACACATTATATACACACTATATATACCGTATACACACATCTTCCCCGCCCTGCTGCCCTCTGACCCCGCCCAGCTTTATTACCCTCTACCTGACACACACATTATATATACACTATATATACCGTATACACACATCTTCCCCGCCCAGCTTTATTACTCTCTACCTGACACACATTATATACACACTATATATACCGTATACACACATCTTCCCCGCCCTGCTGCCCTCTGACCCCGCCCAGCTTTATTACTCTCTACCTGACACACACATTATATATACACTATATATACCGTATACACACATCTTCCCCGCCCTGCTGCCCTCTGACCCCGCCCTGCTTTATTACGCTCTACCTGACACACACATTATATATACACTATATATACCGTATACACACATCTTCTTCGCCCTGCTGCCCTCTGACCCCGCCCAGCTTTATTACTCTCTACCTGATACACACATTATATATACACTATATATACACCGTATACACACATCTTCCCCGCCCTGCTGCCCTCTGACCCCGCCCAGCTTTATTACTCTCTACCTGACACACACATTATATATACACTATATATACCGTATACACACATCTTCCCCGCCCTGCTGCCCTCTGACCCCGCCCAGCTTTATTACTCTCTACCTGACACACACATTATATACACACTATATATACCGTATACACACATCTTCCCCGCCCTGCTGCCCTCTGACCCCGCCCAGCTTTATTACTCTCTACCTGACACACATTATATACACACTATATATACCGTATACACACATCTTCCCCGCCCTGCTGCACTCTGACCCCGCCCAGCTTTATTACTCTCTACCTGACACACATTATATACACACTATATATACCGTATACACACATCTTCCCCGCCCTGCTGCCCTCTGACCCCGCCCAGCTTTATTACGCTCTACCTGACACACACATTATATATACACTATATATACCGTATACACACATCTTCCCCGCCCTGCTGCCCTCTGACCCCGCCCAGCTTTATTACTCTCTACCTGATACACACATTATATATACACTATATATACCGTATACACACATCTTCCCCGCCCTGCTGCCCTCTGACCCCGCCCAGCTTTATTACTCTCTACCTGACACACACATTATATATACACTATATATACCGTATACACACATCTTCCCCGCCCTGCTGCCCTCTGACCCCGCCCAGCTTTATTACTCTCTACCTGACACACACATTATATACACACTATATATACCGTATACACACAACTTCCCCGCCCTGCTGCCCTCTGACCCCGCCCAGCTTTATTACTCTCTACCTGACACACACATTATATACACACTATATATACCGTATACACACATCTTCCCCGCCCAGCTTTATTACTCTCTACCTGACACACACATTATATACACACTATATATATACCGTATACACACATCTTCCCCGCCCTGCTGCACTCTGACCCCGCCCAGCTTTATTACTCTCTACCTGACACACATTATATACACACTATATATACCGTATACACACATCTTCCCCGCCCTGCTGCCCTCTGACCCTGCCCAGCTTTATTACCCTCTACCTGACACACATTATATACACACTATATATACCGTATACAGACATCTTCCCCGCCCTGCTGCCCTCTGACCCCGCCCAGCTTTATTACTCTCTACCTGACACACACATTATATACACACTATATATACCGTATACACACATCTTCCCCGCCCTGCTGCCCTCTGACCCCGCCCAGCTTTATTACTCTCTACCTGACACACACATTATATACACACTATATATACCGTATACACACATCTTCCCCGCCCTGCTGCCCTCTGACCCCGCCCAGCTTTATTACTCTCTACCTGACACACATTATATACACACTATATATACCGTATACACACATCTTCCCCGCCCAGCTTTATTACTCTCTACCTGACACACATTATATACACACTATATATATACCGTATACACACATCTTCCCCGCCCTGCTGCCCTCTGACCCCGCCCAGCTTTATTACTCTCTACCTGACACACATTATATACACACTATATATACCATATACACACATCTTCCCCGCCCTGCTGCACTCTGACCCCGCCCAGCTTTATTACTCTCTACCTGACACACATTATATACACACTATATATACCGTATACACACATCTTCCCCGCCCTGCTGCCCTCTGACCCCGCCCAGCTTTATTACCCTCTACCTGACACACATTATATACACACTATATATACCGTATACACACATCTTCCCCGCCCTGCTGCCCTCCGACCCCGCCCAGCTTTATTACTCTCTACCTGACACACTATATATACCGTATACACACATCTTCCCCGCCCAGCTTTATTACTCTCTACCTGACACACACTATATATACCGTATACACACATCTTCCCCGCCCTGCTGCACTCTGACCCTGCCCAGCTTTATTACTCTCTACCTGACACACATTATATACACACTATATATACCGTATACACACATCTTCCCCGCCGTGCTGCCCTCTGACCCCGCCCAGCTTTATTACCCTCTACCTGACACACATTATATACACACTATATATACACCGTATACACACATCTTCCCCGCCCTGCTGCCCTCTGACCCCGCCCAGCTTTATTACTCTCTACCTGACACACACATTATATACACACTATATATACCGTATACACACATCTTCCCCGCCCTGCTGCCCTCTGACCCCGCCCAGCTTTATTACTCTCTACCTGACACACATTATATACACACTATATATACCGTATACACACATCTTCCCCGCCCAGCTTTATTACTCTCTACCTGACACACATTATATACACACTATATATACCGTATACACACATCTTCCCCGCCCTGCTGCCCTCTGACCCCGCCCAGCTTTATTACCCTCTACCTGACACACATTATATACACACTATATATACCGTATACACACATCTTCCCCGCCCTGCTGCCCTCTGACCCCGCCCAGCTTTATTACTCTCTACCTGACACACTATATATACCGTATACACACATCTTCCCCGCCCAGCTTTATTACTCTCTACCTGACACACACATTATATACACACTATATATACCGTATACACACATCTTCCCCGCCCTGCTGCACTCTGACCCTGCCCAGCTTTATTACTCTCTACCTGACACACATTATATACACACTATATATACCGTATACACACATCTTCCCCGCCCTGCTGCCCTCTGACCCCGCCCAGCTTTATTACCCTCTACCTGACACACATTATATACACACTATATATACACCGTATACACACATCTTCCCCGCCCTGCTGCCCTCTGACCCCGCCCAGCTTTATTACTCTCTACCTGACACACACATTATATACACACTATATATACCGTATACACACATCTTCCCCGCCCTGCTGCCCTCTGACCCCGCCCAGCTTTATTACTCTCTACCTGACACACATTATATACACACTATATATACCGTATACACACATCTTCCCCGCCCAGCTTTATTACTCTCTACCTGACACACATTATATACACACTATATATACCGTATACACACATCTTCCCCGCCCTGCTGCCCTCTGACCCCGCCCAGCTTTATTACTCTCTACCTGACACACACATTATATACACACTATATATACCGTATACACACATCTTCCCCGCCCTGCTGCCCTCTGACCCCGCCCAGCTTTATTACTCTCTACCTGACACACATTATATACACACTATATATACCGTATACACACATCTTCCCCGCCCAGCTTTATTACTCTCTACCTGACACACATTATATACACACTATATATATACCGTATACACACATCTTCCCCGCCCTGCTGCCCTCTGACCCCGCCCAGCTTTATTACTCTCTACCTGACACACATTATATACACACTATATATACCGTATACACACATCTTCCCCGCCCAGCTTTATTACTCTCTACCTGACACACATTATATACACACTATATATACCGTATACACACATCTTCCCCGCCCTGCTGCCCTCTGACCCCGCCCAGCTTTATTACTCTCTACCTGACACACATTATATACACACTATATATACCGTATACACACATCTTCCCCGCCCTGCTGCCCTCTGACCCCGCCCAGCTTTATTACTCTCTACCTGACACACACATTATATACACACTATATATACCGTATACACACATCTTCCCCGCCCTGCTGCCCTCTGACCCCGCCCAGCTTTATTACTCTCTACCTGACACACATTATATACAGACTATATATACCGTATACACACATCTTCCCCGCCCTGCTGTCCTCTGACCCCGCCCAGCTTTATTACTCTCTACCTGACACACATTATATACACATTATATATACCGTATACACACATCTTCCCCGCCCCGCTGCCCTCTGACCCCACCCAGCTTTATTACTCTCTACCTGACACACACATTATATACACACTATATATACTGTATACACACATCTTCCCCGCCCTCCTGCCCTCTGACCCCACCCAGCTTTATTACTCTCTACCTGACACACATTATATACACACTATATATACCATATACACACATCTTCCCTGCTCTGCTGCCCTCTGACCCCGCCCAGCTTTATTACTCTCTACCTGACACACATTATATACACACTATATATACCGTATACACACACATCTTCCCCGCCCTGCTGTCCTCTGACCCCGCCCAGCTTTATTACTCTCTACCTGACACTCACATTATATACACACTATATACAGGTATACCGTATACACACATTTCCCCCGCCCTGCTGTCCTCTGACCCCGCATGAAGTCCGCATCAGCAGTCCACTGGCGTAGCCATAGTCCCCTGCCTGCTGACACTGCCAAAGCCATGGTGCGTGCATTAAGCAAGGCTATTTCTTTTATGGCCTCCACCATAAAGTTTGCAGAGTCCTGAATATGTTGCAGGAGTAAAACAGTCTCCCCCCTAGATGAGGAATCTAACCCCTCAATTAGGTTACCTGACCATTTAGCAATGGCTTTAGTGATCCACGCACATGCTATAGTGGGTCTCTGGGCCACCCCAGCAGCGGTGCACAAAGATTTGAGTGTGGTCTCAACGCTACGATCAGCTGTTTTTCAGCGAGGCTGCACCAGGGACAGGAAACACAATTTTCCGTGACAGCCTGGACACTGATGCATCCACTATCTGTGGATTTTCCCATTTTTTCCTATCCTCAGGAGGAAAAGGAAAGGATGAGAGTAACCTCTTAGGGATTTGAAATGTCCTATCAGGATTAACCCACTTTTCTACAAACAGGGTATTCAGTTCCTTTGACACAGGAAAAGTGACTGAGGATTTCTCTTTTACATTAAAATAAGATTCCTCACACTCCTCTGTCACCTTACCAGGAATTTGTAGAACGTCTCTGATAAATTCTATAAGAGCCTCTATTCCCTGTGACAGAGCAGCATCCCCCCCCCCCCCCCCCTCTGAGTCCACCTCCCCTTCCTCCATGTCTGACCCTTTATCATCAGAGTCAGACTGCAGGATATGGGCCAGAGTACGTTTTTGCAGACAAATGGTAGGGGTCTGAGACGCTGTTTTGGGGACTGAGTCTCTGTTCATAAACTTATCCACAGACTGTCTTAGGTATTGCGTCTCTTTCTCATTGCGGGACAATTTAGTAGAAATATTAGAAATCATTCCTTTAATGGAATCCAGCCATGCTGGTTCAGCCTGGGAAGGTGCACTACACTGAGTACACTGTAGTGAACCCCCTGGGGAAGAGGGACACTCTGCCGTACACACACTTTTTGCCTGACATATTGTAAATGTGACAGCGCACACACACACACACAGGAAAAGGTTAAAAGCACAATTAACCCACAAAGAGCCCTACCACGGAGACACAGAGGTATAGTGGAGCCAGCCCCCAGCGTGCCCTTATCGCTAATACCAAGCTTAGCCGGGTCGCAGACTGAGTTCCCAGATTGGGGACTCAGTACACTAATAATCGCTCCCTCCCTGCTATGACCCCCTGGTAACGCTGAGGTAATCTGGAGTCACTCCGGAGGAGCTGCGCATCCCTGTCAGTCAGCGTCTGTGTCCACTACAGAGGGCTGCTAGATCTGCTCATAGTGAAGCCCCGCCCCATCCATGGTGCGCAGGCTTCACGCTTTTTTTTATGCTGGCTGAGGTAATTTAGTGCTTAATATGAAGTCAGATCCGTGTTAAGTCTGTGTTGCCAGTGTGGGTACTGTGTAGTGTACTGAGACTTAGTTCGCTCCCTCAGCAGCTGTGTGTCTGCACTGTGTACTGAGTCTGGAGATGCAATCTGCCCCACTTAGAAGCCGTGCATCTCCGTACCCTCATGCCGCCATAATGGCCATCGTTAACCGGGACACTAGCTTAGTACTCACCACTCTTCTTACTTCTGGCTCTGTTAGGGGTTGCGGCGTGCTGCGGGAATGTACGCTCGCCATGGTGGGGCTTGCGAACAGTTCCCTCAGGAGCTCAGTGTCCTGTCTGCGGGGAACGGGACCATTAACCCAGAGAGAGGTTGGCCCGTTCCCCCTCCTAAGGCCCACGAAGCAGACAGACTGGTGCCATCCAGTCCTGCCTGAAAATAACAAACAAAAATAAATGCAGAAAACTCTTTAGGAGCTTCCCTAAGCATGACCGGTTCCTCCGCGCATTTTCTATACGGAGTCTGGTAGGAGGGGCATAGAGGGAGGAGCAAGCCCACACTCTCAAACTCTGCCCATAGCTCCTAGTGGACCCGTATATACCCCATGGTACTAAATGGATTCCCAGTATCCTGTAGGACGTAAGAGAAAAATAGGATTTTGGTACTTACCAGGTAAATCCTTTTCTTTGAATCCATAGTGGTCACTGGAGTACTCTTGGGATATGGACGGCTTTAGCAGAAACAAAGGCACTGAATATTTAAATTTAGTAACTCTCCTCCCCTCCATATTCCCAGAGTACCTCAGTGTTTTTTACTGAGCCGAACAGGAGCGATAGAGAGGATGACAATGGAGAATTACATATAACATTATAACATAACGGACAACAAGAAAGTTGACACACAACGTTACTGACAACTAAACAGTTGACACCATAACCGATAGAACTTGAAAATTGAACAAATCGGTGAGAATGTGTTACCAGAAGATCCACTGAACTTACCACAAACCAGGTAAAATTGTTCTGGGTGGGCGTCCAGTGCCCCCTATGGATTCAAAGAAAAGGATTTACCTGGTAAGTACCAAAATCCTATTTTCTTTTTCATCCACTAGGGGTCACTGGAGTACTCTTGGGACGTACCAAAGCTTCCCCCTTGGGCGGGAGAGCTGTTTGGCACCTGTAACACTAGGCGGCCAAAGCTAGATGCTGATGCCGCAAACGTATCAAACTTGTAAAAGCGCACAAACGTGTGCACTGATGACCATGTAGCCACATGGCAAAGCTGCGTCGTAGAAGCCCCACGAGCAGCTGCCCATGAAGTTCCCACAGAAAGTGTGGAATGAGCTGTAACTGATGTAGGCGGCTGTAACCTAGCATGAAGGTAAGCCTGACGTATGGTCAGTTTAATCCATCTGGATAAGGTCTGCTTAGAAGCTGGCCAACCCATCTTGGCAGCATCATAGAGAACAAACAACGTATCCGTCTTACGAACTGTAGACGTTCGGGATACGTAAACGCGTAGTGCGTGTACCACATCCAAAGTTCCAGAATCTTCTGTTAACACAGGAACTACTATTGGTTGATTGATGTGAAAAGATGACACTACCTTTGGCAAGAAAGCGGGATTCGTCCGAATTTCCGCTCTGTCATCATGAAACACCAAATACGGTGGCCTGCATGACAAGGCACCCAAATCTGAAACACGCCTTGCTGAAGCTAAGGCTAGGAGAAAAATTGTTTTCCAAGTGAGAAACTTAATATCCACTTGTTGTAAGGGTTCAAAATATGAAGACTGTAAAAAATCTAAAACCAGATTCAAGTCCCATGGCGCTGTAGGTGGAATGAATGGAGGCTGTACTCTGAGGACACCTTGCAGAAAGGTGTGTACAGACGGCAATAGAACCAACCTTCTTTGAAAGTAAATTGACAAAGCAGATACCTGCACCTTTAGTGTAGATAAACGCAGTCCTCCATCTAACCCTGCCTGTAGAAATAACAAAAGACGGGATAACTTGAAAGATGATGTCGGAAACTTCCAAGCTTCACACCAACCTATATAAGCACGCCAAATTCTGTAATAATGAGCTGCCATAACTGGCTTCCTAGCACGTAACATGGTTGGTATAACCGATTCTGGAATGCCCTCTCTTCTTAAGAGGGCGGTCTCAACAGCCACCCCGTCAAACGCAGCTGCGCTAAATCGGGGTAAAGGAATGGACCCTGTTGTAACAGGTCCGGACGTAGCGGGAACGGCCAAGGATCGTCTGCGAGTAGCCCACGAAGATCCGAGAACAAAGCTCTCCGAGGCCAATGAGGTGCCACTAGTATGACTGTGGTGGACTCTCGTTTGATCCGTTTTAGCAACAGAGGGAGCCGCGGAAACGGTGGAAACAGATACACGAGGCTGTACGGCCACGCGATTGTGAGAGCATCCACTGCCACTGCCTTTGGATCTCGCGTTCTTGACACATACTGGGGAGTTTGGTGATTGTGGCGAGATGCCATCAGGTCCACTTGAGGGTAACCCCACCTCTGGACCAACATGTGAAACACTTCTGGATTTAATGCCCATTCTCCTGGATGAAAATCCCGACGGCTGAGATAATCCGCCTCCCAGTTGTCCACTCCCGGAATGAACACTGCCGACAATATCACCTGGTGATGCTCGGCCCAATTGAGGATTCGAGCTACTTCCCGCATTGCCATGCGGCTTCTCGTTCCTCCTTGTTTGTTGATGTACGTGACCGCTGTTGCGTTGTCTGACTGCACCTGGACAGTCTGAGACCGGAGCATGTGCACTGCTTGTCACAGCACATTGTAAATTGCCCGGAGTTCCAGGACATTTATAGACAGCAATCTTTCGTGATCCGCCCAGAAACCCTGGAGCTGACAATTTTGAACCCCAGCTCCCCAACCTCTGAGACTCGCGTCCGTCATTAGAATTATCCAATTCCAGACGCCGAACCATTTCACTGTGGTTAGGTTGTGTACTTTGAGCCACCAGAGTAGAGATACTCTGGCCCGTGGAGACAACCTCACCCTCTGGTGAATCTGCAGATGCGAGCCCGACCACTGTGCGAGCACATCCAGTTGAAAAGGACGTGAGTGAAATCTTCCGAACTGAAGCGCTTCGAAAGCCGCCACCATTGTGCCTAACAGGCGAATGCACAAATGTACAGAGACTGTGCGTGGCTTGAGCACTAATTGCACCAGATGACGAATACTCTGTACTTTCTGTTCTGGTAGGTAAATTCTTTGCTCTACCGTATCTAGAATCATTCCTAGGAATTGAAGTCGTTGAGACGGAATCAGATGTGATTTCTTGAAGTTGACAATCCAACTGTGCTGAACTAGTACATTGTAAGTCAGCAACGCATGTTGGAGGAGCATCTGTTGAGACGGAGCTTTGATGAGCAGATCGTCCAAGTACGGAACTATTATCACTCCCAGGGATCTGAGATGAGCTATCATCACAGACATCACTTTGGTGAATACCCGAGGCGCTGACGAGAGGCCAAACGGTAGAGCCTGAAACTGGTAATGGTTTTGCCATATCGCAAAACGCAAGAACCTCTGATGAGGTGGCCAAATTGGAATGTGTAAGTACGCATCCTTGAGATCCAGCGCAATCATGAATTCCTTTGGCTCTAAACCTGTAATTACTGACCGCAGAGATTCCATCTTGAATCTGTAGTAAGTGACGTACTGATTGAGGCCCTTTAAGTTCAATATTGGCATGACCGAGCCATCCGGCTTTGGTACCACAAACAGACTGGAATAATAACCCTGACCTTGTTGGTGTACAGGGACCGGAAACAAAACTGCTGAATCCAGCAGAGACTGAATGGCAATTTGCAGAACCGCCCTCTTGTCGTCCGACACAGGCAGTCCTGTCTTGAAAAACCCGCAGTGGCGGGAGACAGTCGAACTCTATCTTGTAACCTTTTAACACTAAAATGCGGATCCACCCATCTGTGGATGTCTGCAACAACGCCAAATGGAACGTCTGCAAGCGTGCCCCCACAACTGGAGATCCGAGATGGGCTGGGAGCACGTCATGCCACTGGCTTTTCGGTGACCTTAGCGTCCTGACGACTGGTGTTGGTTTGTTGAAAACCACGTCCTCGACCACCTGGCGTGGCTGTTTCTCTACCACGGCCTCGAAAGCGCTGTGGTCTAAAGGATTTGAACGCCGGCCCAGAGTATTTCCGTCTAGGTACCGTTGGAGGCAATGGTAGGAAAACAGACTTCCCTCCAGTGGCCTCAGAAATCCATTTGTCCAATTCAGGACCAAACAACTTCTCGCCACCGTAAGGTAACGCCTCTATACCTCTCATAACCTCTGCCTCCGCTTGCCAAGAACGCAGCCAGAGTGCTCGTCGTGCCGTAACTAGCGACGATGAAAGGCGAGAAGTGAGCTGACAGACGTCAGTAGAAGCTGTACATAGATACTCAGCAGCTTCACAGATTTGATCAGCGAGAAGAATAAGGTGATCGTCATGTAAACCAGACTTGAGTTCTGTTATCCATACAATTAGCGCCTTAGTGACCCAAATGCCAACCAACCCAGGTCTAAGCAACACGCCTGCTGCTATATACATGGACTTTAGCATAGCTTCTATTTTACGGTCTGAAGGGTCTTTAAGCGTAGTAGCAGTTGGTACTGGTATGGTTAATTTTTTTGTACGTTTTGACACAGACGACTCCACCATTGGCGGATTCTCCCATGTAGATGTCACAGACTCTGGAAACGGGTAACTAGACCTAAATCGGCGAGGTATAGAAAACCGTTTATCTGGATTCTTCCGTGTTTCTACTAACATCTTATTAAGAGATTCCGAAACAGGAAAACACATGGGAGATCTGTGTCGTTTGGTAAAGACCACCTCATCATTTGTCAAAGGCTCCTCAGTCTCTGTAAACTTCAGAGACTGACGCACCGCCCTGATGAGATCATCAATGCCCGGACTGTCGATATCCTCACTATCTGACTTGCTGGTCCAACTCGCCTTCCTCACCCTCATCTTGTGCAGTGAGGTCTGGCATAGAATCGTCAGAATGCAACATAGCAGAAAATAGGATTTTGGTACTTACCAGGTAAATCCTTTTCTTTGAATCCATAGGGGGCACTGGAGTACTCTTGGGATATGGACGGCTTAGCAGAAACAAAGGCACTGAATATTTAAATTTAGAACTCTCCACCCCTCCATATCCCCGAGTACCTCAGTGTTTTTTACTGAGCCGAACAGGAACTATAGAGAGGTTGACAATGGAGAATTACCTATAACATAACGGACAACAACAAAGTTGACACATAACGTTACTGACAACGACACAGTTGACACCATAACCGATAGAACCTTATAATTTGAACCAGTCGGTGAAAATGTGTTACCATAAGATCCCCTGAGCTTAATACAACCCAGGTAAAACTGCTCTGGGTGGGCGTCCAGTGCCCCCTATGGATTCAAAGAAAAGGATTTACCTGGTAAGTACCAAAATCCTATTTTCTTTTTCATCCACTAGGGGTCACTGGAGTACTCTTGGGACGTACCAAAGCTTCCCCTGTGGGCGGGAGAGCTGTTTGACACCTGTAACACTAGGCGGCCAAAGCTAGATGCTGATGCCGCAAACGTATCAAACTTGTAAAAGCGCACAAACGTGTGCACTGAAGACCATGTAGCCGCACGGTCAAGCTGCGTCGTAGAAGCTCCACGACCAGCTGCCCATGACGTTCCCACAGAACCTGTGGCATGAGCTATTACTGATGTAGGCGACTGTAACCTAGCCTTAAGGTAAGCCTGACGTATAGTCAGTTTTATCCATCTGGATAAGGTCTGCTGAGAAGCTGGCCTCCACTTGGCAGCATCATAGAGAACCAACAACGTATCCGTATTACAAACTGTAGACGTTCGGGACACAAACGCGTAATGCGCGTACCACATTCAGAGTTCCAGAATGTGCTGTCAACACAGGAACTACTATTGGTTGATTGATGTGAAAAAGACGACACTAGCTTTGGTAAGAAATCGATTTCGTCCGAAGTTCCTCTCTGTCATCATGAAACACCAAATACGGTGGCTTGCATGACAAGGCACCCAAATCTGAAACACGCCTTGCCGAAGCTAAGGCTAGAAGAAAAATTGTTTTCCAAGTGAGAAACTTTATATCCACTTGCTGTAATTGTTCAAAATATGAAGACTGTAAGAAATCTAAAACCAGATTCAAGTCCTATGGCGCTGTAGGTGGAATGAATGGAGGCTGAACTCTGAGGACACCTTGGAGAAAGGTGTGTATAGACGGCAATAGAGCCAATCGTCTTTGAAAGTAAATTGACAAAGCAGATACCTGCACCTTTAGTGTAGATAAACGCAGTCCTCCATTTAAACCCGTCTGTAGAAATAACCGAAGACGGAATAACTGGAAAGATGATGTCGGAAACTTCCGAGCTTCACACCAACCTATATAGGCACGCCAAATTCTGTAATAATGAGCTGCCGTAACCGGCTTCATAGCTCGTAACATGGTTGGTATAACCGATACTGTAATGCCCTCTCTTCTTAAGAGGGCGGTCTCCACAACCACCCCGTCAAACGTAGCCACGCTAAATAGGGGTAAAAGAACGGACCCTGTTGTAACAGGTCTGAACGTAGTAGGAGCGGCCAAGGATCGTCTGCGAGTAGTCCTCGGAGATCCGAGAACCAAGCTCTCCGAGACCAATGAGGCATCACCAGTATGACTGTGACGGACTCTCTTGTGATCCGTTTTAGCGACTGAGAGAGCAGCGGAAAACGGTGGAAACAGATACACGAGGCTGTACGGGCCCGCGATTGTGAGAACATCCACCGCCACTGCCCTTGGATCTCTCGTTCCGGACACATACTGGGGCGTTTGTAATTGTTGCGAGATACCATCAGGTCCACCTGAGGATATTCCACCTGTGGACCAACTTTTGAAACACCTCTGGATTTAATGCCCATTCTCCTGGATGAAAATCCCGACGGCTGAGATAATCCGCCTCCCAGTTGTTCACTCCCGGAATGAACCCTGCCAACAATATCACCTGGTGGTATTTTGGTCAATTGAGGATTCGAGCTACTTCCCGCAATGCCATGCGGCTTCTCGTTCCTCCTTGTTTGTTGATGTATGCGACTGCAGTCGCGTTGTCTGACTGCACTTGGACAGTCTGAGAGGGAAGCATGTGTAATGCTTGTCGTAGTGCATTGTAAATTGCGCGGAGTTCCAGGACATTTTTAGACAGCAATTTGTCGTGATCCGCCGAGAGACCCTGTCGCTGACAATTTTGAACTATAGCTCCCCAACCTCTGAGACTCATGTTCGCCGTTAGAATTATTCAATTCCAGCCGCCGCCTGCGGTTAAATTGTGAACCTTGAGCCCCAGAGTAGAGACACCCTCGCCCTTGCCGACAACCTCACCCTGTGGGAAATCTGCAGAATGCGAGACCGACCACTATTGTTGAAATGGACGGGAGGGAAAACTTCCGAACTGAAGCGCTTCGAAAGCCACCACCATTGTTCCTAATAGGGGAATACACAAAAGTACCGAGAGTGTGCGTGGCTTGAGCACTTATTGTACCAGATAAATAATCTGTTCTTTCTGTTGTAGTAGGGAAATTCTTTGATTTACCGTATCGAGAATCATACCTAGAAATTGAAGTCGTTGAGACGGAAATAGATGCGATTTCTTGAAATTGACACTCCAACCGGGGTGTATGTTATCAGCGCAAGTTGGAGGAGCATCTGTTGAAACTGAGTTTTCATGAGCAGATCGTCTAAGTACGGAACGATAGTCACTGCCAGGGATCTGAGATGAGCTATTATCACAGACATCACTCTGGCAAATACCCGAGGCGCTGACGAGAGGCCAAACGGTAGGGCCTGTGTGGCGTATTGCAAAACGCAAGAACCTCTGATGAGGTGACCAAATCGAAATGTGTAAGTACGCATCCTTGAAATCAAGCGCAATCATGCAATCTTGTGGCTTCAAATCTGCAAATACTGACAGCAGAAATTCCATATTCAATCTGTAGTAAGTGACTTACTGATTGAGACAGACGGAGCCCTCCGAAATCGGTACCACAAACAGATGGGAATAATAACCCTGACCTTGTTGGTGTACCAGGCTGGAATTAAAAACTGCTGAATCCAGCAGAGACTGAATGGCAATCTGCCAAAATGCCTTCTTGTCGTCCGACAGAGACAGTCCAGTTTTGACAACAAAAACGCAGTGGCGGAAGACAGCTTTCTTTTAACACTAAATTGCGGATACATCCATCAGTGGATGTCTGGAATCCCGGCAAATGTAACATCTGAAGGCGCGCTACCACAATTGGAAATCCAAAATGGCCTGGGAGCCCGTCAAGCCACTGGCTTGTTGATGATTTTAGCGCCCTGGTGTTACAAGGCGTGGCTGTACCACAGCCTTGACAGGACTGAAGTCTAAAGTGAACGCCGGACCAGAGTATTTCCGTCTTGGTACCAGTGGAGGCAATAGCAGGAAACTAGACTCTCTCCCCTCCGCCTTGGCCTGAGAAATGCATTTGTCAATTTTAGGACCAAACAACTTCTGGCCACCGTATTCTTTTGACCTCTGACTCCGCTTGCCAAGAACGCAGCCAGAGAACCTGTCGTGCTGTAACTAGCGACGATGAAAGGCGAGAAGCGAGATAACAGCCGGCAGCAGTCATTGTTTCCATACAAAAAGCGCCTTAGTGACCCAAATCTATGTTACGTCTGAAGGGTCTTTATAAGGTTTGACACAGACGAATCCACCAATGGCGGATTCTCCAATGTAGATGTCACTGTGTGGAAACGGGTAAATAGAATTAAATCTGGGAGGTATAGAACCGGTTATTCGGTTATTTTGCGTTTCTACTAACATCTTAAGATATCCTAAATAAGAGCCCGATTGCTCCTTAGTCTCTGTAAACTTCAGAGACTGACGCACTGGTCATTATCAATGTCTGGGCTGTCAAAAAAAAACCGCACTTGTGACTGCTGGTCTAATGTGCCCTCCTCACCCTTATGTAGCGTCGTGAGGTTTGGCATAGAATTGTCAGACCGCAACACAGCAGAAACGGTTAAAGTATAAGACCAATTAATTAATATCCGTTAGATTTGACGGTCTTTTCCGAGACTCGGATCTAACCGGTCGTGTCGAACGGTGGCCAATTGTAATTGCAGCCCAGCCATTACATTTGCGTAGCATAGGAATGAAAACTGGTTCCGGAGTGGAAACCGCACAATAAACAAAGACCGACACTTGCACGCTCAGTAAAAGCGTTACTTAAGGTGTGTAATATACCTATATATATATATGGCCGGAATGCATTCACTTGGCCAGCCTATATAAAAGCTGAAGCAAAAATTCCCACTAACACCCCTGCGCCTCCGGTGGAGTAGAGATGTAGGACAGGAACGTTCTGGAATTAGAAAGAGGAAGAAACAGGAAGCATGGTTAAAATGGCCCCCATGCCATGCTTACACTGATAATCCCAGATCAGGTTACAATACATTCTGTGTGAATATAGGCTCAATAGTCTATTATACAGGGAGAATCACAGGTTAGGTTATTAATATAACCTATATGAATGTGGCAGCCTGTCATATTTTACTAACATATTTTTCCCTGCAGCAGCGCTGCCTGTGGCTTGTCCCCCCCACCTCCCCCTGTGTTCCGTGTCGCAGCGGGGAGCGGGTGCCGGGAAGCTGACCTTGCAGGGAGGCAAGGAACGTTGTGAGGAGAGCGGCCGAGTGTTCGGCTGTCTGGAGCGGCGTGTATCGGCTTCCGGCGGTGCTAGTGAGAGCGATGTGCTGCGGCGGTCTCCCTGGCTTTGAAGTCCGTACAGCGCGGACGGAGCGGCTGGGGCGGGCGCTGGTATTAGCGGCGGGTGCGGGCGGCGGTAAAGAAAACGGACCCCACACAGCGGGGCGGCAGCGCGCGCTGTCCGCCCCGTTCCCCCCAGCATACCTTGTCTCGTAGGGAGGGCTGCGACGGGGCTTCTATCTGTAAGCTCCGTACAGCTCTTGTTCCTGGCTGCGACGGGGCTTCTCGTTCATGGCTGCGACGGGGCTTCTAAGTGTAATCTCCGTCCAGTTGATCACTTCTTCATGGCTGCGACGGGGCTTCTTTCTGTAAGCTCCGTCCAGCTGTTGCAGGAGGCAGTGAGCTGCCTGTGGCTGTGAGGGTGCTCTTTGTGAGGACCAACACGCCATGCGCTGCTTGCAGCGGCACTATCCCGGACCCATGTTTTTCCAGAAACTGGGAAGGGATGTAAAAAAGTAAAAGTAAAAATGAAAAATTAATAAAATCTTCAACTAAGTGTGGGAACTCCACACATGCCTTGTTAGTGCTGTGAGCATAGAAAAAACACTGAGGTACTCGGGGATATGGAGGGGTGGAGTGTTCTAAATTTAAATATTCAGTGCCTTTGTTTCTGCTAAGCCGTCCATATCCCAAGAGTACTCCAGTGACCCCTAGTGGATGAAAAAGAAACTGGTAAATCATAAGACAAATTAAATGTATCCCTTCTACCCAAAGTGGACTTGGACCTTTGTAAAAGCTGAGACCCCTCCGGTAGTTCTGGCGGTTTCACCCGAGACTCCGATCTTGCCGCTTCCCGCTCGTGTCGAGCGGCGGCCAATTCCAATTGCAACCCAGCCATTACATCTACGAGCAATGCCCATGGAGGGTCCGGGGATGAGACTGGATTCGAAACCGAAGCGGGATTCACAAAACATACTGTACATGTGGTAGAACCATCCTGTAACACACTCTTACAGACATTGCAGTGAAAATGCTTTTATATTTTTGCTGGTGCCTTACTCATTATGCAGACAGACAATACAATATACAAAGACAGACAACTTGTACGACTCAGTAAAATTGTTACTAAGGTGTGTCTATATATATATGGCCGAAGTGCAGTTCACGTGGCCAATACTATAAGAAATCTGATCCAAAATTCCCACTAACACCCCTGCGCCATCTGGTGGAGTAGTGTTGTAGGACAGGATCTTCTGAAACTGAAAGAGAAACAGGTTGAACAGGAAGCATGTTTAAAATGGCCGCCATGCCATGCTCTAATAATCACAGTTAAGGTTATAAACCCGTGTAAAGACATGTATAACCTGGAAATATCCTGTTAATAACAAACCCTGTTAATAAAGGCTTAACAGCCTATGCAATTCTTACAACCCATGAAGCCTTCTATATAGCTGCTGCTATGGGCATACATACACTTCTCCTTCCCCCAGTGCAGCTGCGCTGCCTGTGAGAAGACTTCTCCCCCCCCCCGTGCTCCGTGTACCGCTGCCTCTTCCAGCGGGGGAGGCGGAGAGCGGGTACAGGGAGCCAGCTCTATAGAGCCGTGGAGCGGCGGTATGGAGTGGCCGGAAGTGCGGCCGGCGTACGGGGCTCTGAGCGGCTCTGGCGGGGCAGCTTAATAACACTAAACAGCGGCGGCGGGCGCACATAAAAGTTACACAGTACTGTTAGCGGCGCGCATAAAGTAACGTGTTCCCCACACAGCGGGGCGGCAGCGTGAGCTGACTGCTCCGTCCCCCAGCATACCTGAACTCCTGTGGTGAGGGGCTATGACGGGGCTTCTTCTGTAAGCTTCGTCCAGCCTTCCTGCAGGTAGTTCTGCTCTTGGCTGTGAGGGTGCTCTTTTAGTGAGGACCGACACGCCAGCAGCTGCTTGCAGCAGCTTCCACTATCCCGGACCCACGCCTTTTGGTAAGGAGGGAAGGGATGTGCAATAAAGTTTAGAAAAAATAAAATAAAAAATAAAATAAGAATATGTGCTGCAGAGCTAGCACTCGTGCTTGTTACTACTGTGAGCACAGAAAAAACACTGAGGTACTCTGGGAGTATGGAGGGGAGGAGAGTTACTAAATTTAAATATTCAGTGCCTTGTTCTGCTAAAGCCGTCCATATCCCAAGAGTACTCCAGTGACCCCTAGTGGATGAAAAAGGAATAGGTGACAGGGAGATAGTGGGCGACCTGGGAGGCAGGGGTGACGTGGAGATAGTGGGTGACCGGGGAGGCAGGGGTGACAGGGAGATAGTGGGCGACCGGGGAGGCAGGGGTGACAGGGAGATAGTGGGCGACCGGGGAGGCAGGGGTGACAGGGAGATAGTGGGCAACCGGGGAGGCAGGGGTGACAGGGAGATAGTGGGCAACCGGGGAGGCAGGGGTGATAGGGAGATAGGTGACTGGGGAGGGAGGGGTGACAGGGCGATAGTGGGTGACTGGGGAGGCAGGGCGATAGTGGGTGACTGGGGAGGCAGTGGTGACAGGGCGATAGTGGGTGACTGGGGAGGCAGGGGTGACAGGGAGATAGTGGGCAACCGGGGAGGCAGGGGTGATAGGGAGATAGGTGACTGGGGAGGGAGGGGTGACAGGGCGATAGTGGGTGACTGGGGAGGCAGGGCGATAGTGGGTGACTGGGGAGGCAGTGGTGACAGGGCGATAGTGGGTGACTGGGGAGGCAGGGGTGACAGGGAGATAGTGGGCGACTGGGGAGGCAGGGGTGACAGGGAGATAGTGGGCGACCGGGGAGGCAGGGGTGACAGGGAGATAGTGGGCGACCGGGGAGGCAGGGGTGACAGGGAGATAGTGGGCGACCGGGGAGGCAGGGGTGACAGGGAGATAGTGGGCGACCGGGGAGGCAGGGGTGACAGGGAGATAGTGGGCGACCGGGGAGGCAGGGGTGATAGGGAGATAGGTGACTGGGGAGGCAGTGGTGACAGGGCGATAGTGGGTGACTGGGGAGGCAGGGGTGACAGGGAGATAGTGGGTGACTGGGGAGGCAGGGGTGACAGGGAGATAGTGGGCGACCGGGGAGGCAGGGGTGACAGGGAGATAGTGGGCGACCGGGGAGGCAGGGGTGACAGGGAGATAGTGGGCGACCGGGGAGGCAGGGGTGACAGGGAGATAGTGGGCAACCGGGGAGGCAGGGGTGATAGGGAGATAGGTGACTGGGGAGGCAGTGGTGACAGGGCGATAGTGGGTGACTGGGGAGGCAGGGGTGACGTGGAGATAGTGGGTGACCGGGGAGGCAGGGGTGACAGGGAGATAGTGGGCGACCGGGGAGGCAGGGGTGACAGGGAGATAGTGGGCAACCGGGGAGGCAGGGGTGACAGGGAGATAGTGGGCAACCGGGGAGGCAGGGGTGATAGGGAGATAGGTGACTGGGGAGGGAGGGGTGACAGGGCGATAGTGGGTGACTGGGGAGGCAGGGCGATAGTGGGTGACTGGGGAGGCAGTGGTGACAGGGCGATAGTGGGTGACTGGGGAGGCAGGGGTGACAGGGAGATAGTGGGTGACTGGGGAGGCAGGGGTGACAGGGAGATAGTGGGTGACTGGGGAGGCAGGGGTGACAGGGAGATAGTGGGCGACCGGGGAGGCAGGGGTGACAGGGAGATAGTGGGCGACCGGGGAGGCAGGGGTGACAGGGAGATAGTGGGCGACTGGGGAGGCAGGGGTGACAGGGAGATAGTGGGCGACCGGGGAGGCAGGGGTGACAGGGAGATAGTGGGCGACCGGGGAGGCAGGGGTGACAGGGAGATAGTGGGCGACCGGGGAGGCAGGGGTGACAGGGAGATAGTGGGCGACCGGGGAGGCAGGGGTGATAGGGAGATAGGTGACTGGGGAGGCAGTGGTGACAGGGCGATAGTGGGTGACTGGGGAGGCAGGGGTGACAGGGAGATAGTGGGTGACTGGGGAGGCAGGGAGATAGTGGGTGCTGGGGAGGCAGGGAGATAGTGGGTGACTGGGGAGGCAGGGAGATAGTGGGTGACTGGGGAGGCAGGGGTGACAGGGAGATACTGGGTGACTGGGGAGGCAGGGAGATAGTGGGTGACTGGGGAGGCAGGGAGATAGGTGACTGGGGAGGCAGGGGTGACGGCGATAGTGGGTGACTGGGGAAGCAGGGGTGAGAGGGAGATAGTGGGTGACTGGGGAGGCAGGGGTGACAGGGAGATAGTGGGTGACTGGGGAGGCAGGGAGATAGTCGGTGACTGGGGAGGCAGGGAGATAGTCGGTGACTGGGGAGGCAGGGAGATAGTGGGTGACTGGGGAGGCAGGGAGATAGTGGGTGACTGGGGAGGCAGGGGTGACAGGGAGATAGTGGGTGACTGGTGAGGAAGGGGTGACAGGGAGATAGTGGGTGACTGGGGAGGCAGGGAGATAGGTGACTGGGGAGGCAGGGGTGAAAGGGAGATAGTGGGTGCCTGGATTTGCTGCAAACCCCAGACATGCAGGGGTTAGCCCAGAGTGCAGGGTTATGAATTGTCACACACTGGGGAACAGAGTATATATTTATTTTACAATTAATTTAAGTTTTAAATGTATTATAATAGGATTTTAATACCTACCGGTAAATCCTTTTCTCTTAGTCCGTAGAGGATGCTGGGGTCACTTCAAGAACCATGGGGTATAGACGGGATCCGCAGGAGACATGGGCACTTTAAGTCTTTCAAAGGGGTGTGAACTGGCTCCTCCCTCTATGCCCCTCTTCCAGACTCCAGTTATAGGAACTGTGCCCAGGGAGACGGACATTTCGAGGAAAATAATTTATTGTTAAACTAAGGTGAGATACATACCAGCTCACACCTCAAGCATGCCGCAGAACATGGCATTCAACATAACGCAAGTCAACAGCATGAATAACATCAGCAACAGGCTGACTATAAACGTAACACAAGATGTGTGTAACCATAACTAATAACTGCAGATAAAGTATGCACTGGGATGGGCGCCCAGCATCCTCTACGGACTAAGAGAAAAGGATTTACCGGTAGGTATTAAAATCCTATTATCTCATACGTTCTAGAGGATGCTGGGGTCACTTCAAGAACCATGGGGTTTATACCAAAGCTCTAGAACGGGCGGGAGAGTGCGGATGACTCTGCAGCACAGATTGACCAAACATGAGGTCCTTATCAGCCAGGGTATCAAACTTGTAGAACTTCGCAAAGGTGTTTGAACCCGACCAAGTAGTCGCTCGGCAAAGCTGTAATGCCGAGACCCCCCGGGCAGCCGCCCAGGACGAGCCCACCTTTCTGGTAGAATGGGCCTTCACCGATTTCGGTAACGGCAATCCAGCCGTAGAATGAGCCTGCTGAATCGTATGACAGATCTAGCACGCAATAGTCTGCTTGGAAGCAGGAGCCCCAATCTTGTTATGAGCATACAGGACAAACAGAGCCTCCGTTTTCCTAAACTGAGCCGTTCTGGCCACATAAATTTTTAAAGCTCTTACTACGTTGAGAAACTTTGGATTCCAGCAAGGCGTCAGTAGCCACTGGCACCACAATAGGTTGGTTCAAGTGGAACGACTACACCACTTTCGGCAGAAACTGCTGACAAGTCCGCAACTCTGCTCTATCTTCATGGAAAATAAAATAAGGGCTCTTGTGAGACAAGGCCGCCAATTCAGACACCCGCCTGGCGGATGCCAAGGCCAACAGCATGACCACTTTCCAAGTGAGAAATTTCAACTCTACCTTTTGTAAAGGTTCAAACCAATGAGATTGAAGGAATTGCAACACCACGTTAAGATCCCACGGTGCCACAGGGGGGCACAAAGGGAGGTTGGATGTGTAACACGCCTTTCACTAAAGTCTGAACTTCTGGAAGGGAGGCCATCTGTTTTTGGAAGAAAACCGATAAGGCTGAAATTTGTACTTTAATGGAGCCCAACTTTAGGCCCGCATCCACACCGGTTTGTAGAAAATGGAGAAAACGTCCTAACTGAAATTCCTCCGTAGGAGCCTGTTTGGATTCACACCAAGACACGTATTTTCTCCAAAGACGGTGATAATGTTTAGACGTTACTCCTTTCCTGGCCTGAATAAGAGTGGGGATGACTTCCTTGGGAATACCCTTTCGGACTAGGATCCTGCGTTCAACCTCCAAGCCGTCAAACGAAGTCGCGGTAAGTCTTGGAACAAGCACGGCCCCTGCTGTAACAGATGCTCCCTCAGAGGAAGAGGCCAGGGATCTCTTATGAGTAATTCCTGAAGATCTGGATACCAAGCCCTTCTTGGCCAGTCTGAAACAATGAGGATCGCTTGAACCTTTGTTCTTCTTATGATCTTTATCACTTTTGGAATGAGTGGAAGCGAAGGAAATACGTACACCGACTGAAACACCCACGGTGTCACTAGGGTGCCCACTGCTATTGCTTGAGGGTCTCTCGACCTGGAACAATATCTCTGAAGTTTCTTGTTGAGGCGAGATGCCATCATGTCTATTTAAGGAATTCCCCAAAGACTTGTCACTTTTGCAAAGACCTCTTGATGAAGACCCCACTCTCCTGGATGGAGATCGTGTCTGCTGAGGAAGTCTGCTTCCCAGTTGTGCACTCCTGGAATGAAGATCGCTGATAGAGCGCTTGTATGCCTTTCTGCCCAACGGAGAACCTTTGCGGCCTCTGCCATAGCCGCTCTGCTCTTTGTTCCACCCTGGCGGTTTATGTACGCTACTGCCGTTATGTTGTCCGACTGAATCAGGACGGACTGATTGCGAAGATGTTCTGCTTGCAGAAGGCCATTGTGAATGGCCCTTAACTACAGAACGTTTATGTGTAGAGACATTTCCTGGCTTGACCATATTCCCTGGAAGTTTCCCCCCTATGTGACTGCTCCCCAGCCTCGGAGACTCGCATCCGTGGTCACTAAGATCCAGTCCTGGATCCCGAACCTGCATCCCTCCAGGAGGTGAGAGCTGTGCAGCCACCACAGGAGTGAGATTCAGGTCTTGGAAGACAGAGTTATCCATCAGTGCATGTGCAGATGGGACCCGGATCACTTGTCCAACAGGTCCCACTGAAACACTCTGGCATGGAATCTGCCAAACTGAATGGCCTCGTAGGCCGCCACCATCTTCCCCAGCAACCGCGTGCATTGATGGATCGATACTCTTGGCGGTTTCAGGATTTGTTTGACCAGGTTCTGAATTTCCAGAGCCTTTTCCACTGGAAGAAAAACTCTCTGTAATTCTGTGTCCAGCCGTCTCGTCGGAACCAACTGTGATTTTGGCAAGTTTAGGAGTCAACCATGTTGCTGCAGAATTGTCAGGGATAGCGTAATGTTCTGCAGCAATTGTTCCCTGGATCTCGCCTATATCAGGAGATCGTCCAAGTACGGGATAATCGTAACTCCTTGCTTACGTAGGAGAACCATCATTTCGCCCATTACTTTGGTGAAAACCCTCGGAGCCGTGGACAGACCAAACGGCAACATCTGAAATTGGTAATGACAATCCCGAACTGCAAACCTCAGGTAAGCCTGATGTGGGGGATAAATGGGAACATGTAAGTAGGCATCCTCTATGTCTACCGACACCATAAAATCCCCCTCCTCCAGACTGGAGATCACTGCCCGGAGAGATTCCATCTTGAATTTTAATTTTTTTAGGTAGAAATTGAGGGATTTGAGGTTCAGGAATGTTCTGACTGAGCCGTCTGGCTTCGGAACCACAAACAGGCTCGAATAGAAGCCTTCTCCCTGTTGTGACGGGGGAACCTCGACAATGACACAATTTTTGTATTGCGGTGCATACCACCTCCCTGTCTGGAAGAGAAGCTGGTAAGGCCGATTTGAAAAATCGGTGAGGGGGAATGTCTTGAAACTCCAGTTTGTAACCCATGGACACTATTTCTAAGACCCATGGGTCCAGGGCCGAACGAGCCCAGAATTGACTGAAGAGCCTGAAACGTGCCCCCACCGGTGCAGACTCCCGCAGAGGAGCCCCAGCGTCATGCGGTGGACTTGGCAGAAGCCGGGGAGGACTTCTGTTCCTGGGAACTGGCCACGGCCGGTGATCGTTTACCTTTTCCCTTTCCTCTAGTAGCAAGGAAGGAAGATCCTCGGCCTTTTCTGTACTTATTGGGCCGAAAGGACTGCATCTGATAGTGGTGTGCATTCTTTTGTGGTGCAGACACATAAGGTAAATGACAGAGCTTTGTCCACAATGGGGGTGAAATCATTTTTCCCTATGCCCAGAGGGAAACGGATACGCCATTACAATTCTTTTGGGAATCTGAAACTTCTTGTCAGGATTTTCCCAAACCTTTTCACAAAGTGCGTTCAGTTCATGAGAGGGAGGAAACGTTACCTCAGGTTTCTTCCCTTTATACATACAGACCCTAGTATCAGGAACAGCGGGGTCCTCAGTGATATGTAACACGTCTTTTATAGCCACAATCATGTACTGAATGTTCTTTGCCAGTTTTGGATCTAATCTGGCATCACTATAGTCTACACTTGAGTCAGTGTCCGTGTCGGTATCCGTGTCTGCCAGCTGGGCAAATGAACGTTTTTGTGACCCCGAGGGGGTCTGGACTGGTAACAACACATCCTCAACGGATTTTTTCCAAGCCTGGTTCTGAGACTCAGATTTAGCCAATCTTTTATTTATCAGAGCCACATTAGCATTCAAGGCACTCAAAACATTCACCAAATCCGGTGTCGGCGGTGCCGACAGGGTCACTCCCACAGCCGTTTGTGTCCCTAACATAGTCTCCACCTGGGAAGAGCCCTCCGCCTCAGACATGCCGACACACGTGCACCCACCACACGCAGACACACTGGGCCTCTAGGGGACAGACCCACAGTAAAGCCTGTCAGAGACACAGAGGGAGTATTGCCAGCTCACACCCCAGCGCCTAATCCCGGTCTGAAAACACCACAGAAGACGTCTCAGACCTGCAGCGCTTTTATAAGTTACATATAATGCACCAAAACAACTGTGCCCCCCCCCCCCCCCCCCGTTTTGCACCGTTACTTGTACAGCAGTGTGAGGAGGACCAGCGTCTCTGCAGCCTTGTGTAGAGAAAATGGCGACGGGCTGTGTGCTGTGAGGGCTAAGCCCCGCCCCCATACTGGCGCGCTTCAGACCCACTCGTTTTTAAACTTTTTTATACTGGCGGGGGTCCGGATAGTGCCCTGGCACTTAGTCCGCTTTTGCCAGGTAGTATCAATGCTGCCCAGGGCGCCCCCGCGCCCTGCAGTGCCGCTGAGTGTGGGAGCATGGCGCGCAGCGCGGCTACTGGGCGGTACCTCAAAGCAGTCACTGAAGTCTTCTGATCTTCTTCTACTCACCTGTCTTCTGACTTCTGGCTCTGCAAGGGGGGTGACGGCCAGCTTCGGGAACGAGCATCTAGGCGTACCTAGCGATCAGACCCTCAGGAGCTAATGGTGTCCTGTAGCCAGAAGCAGGGCCTTTAAACTCACAGAAGTAGGTCTGACTTCTCTCCCCTCAGTCCCACGATGCAGGGAGCCTGTAGCCAGCAGCCTCCCTGAAAATAAAAAACCTAACAAAGTCTTTCCAGAGAAACTCAGTTGAGCTCCTCAGTGTGCATCCAGTCTCCCTGGGCACAGGATCTAAACTGGAGTCTGGAGGAGGGGCATAGAGGGAGGAGCCAGTTCACACCCCTTTGAAAGTCTTAAAGTGCCCATGTCTCCTGCGGATCCCATCTATACCCCATGGTTCTTGAAGTGACCCAAGCATCCTCTAGGACGTATGAGAAATAAAGTAAAGTGCACTTTCCCTTTCCTTGGTGGTCTATGGGGGACCTGCAGCCCCCAAATCCTAATCTCTCTGCACGTGTTACATCTGCCCCACCTGCAGTGCAGCATGGCGTTGCTTGCTCTTTTGCTTTACTTACAAACATGAATCAGTCCCAGTGTGTGTACACCGGTATAGCGGCAGATAATGAAGAAAGACCAGCAACAATCAGATTTACATTTTAATATTTAAAATATCCTGTATATGTACAACTCCTTCCATTAACATAGCAGACAGCAGCCATCTTCCCGTCACTGCGACCACAGCGTCCTCATAGTCCATTTATGCAGCAGCCCAGGCACCCCTCCTCTGTGTAAGACCCTTCCCCACCGCTCATTAATGCAGCAGCCCAGACACCCCTCCTCTGTGTAAGACCCTTCCCCACCGCTCATTAATGCAGCAGCCCAGACACCCCTCCTCTGTGTAAGACCCTTCCCCACCGCTCATTAATGCAGCAGCCCAGACACCCCTCCTCTGTGTAAGACCCTTCCCCACCGCTCATTAATGCAGCAGCCCAGACACCCCTCCTCTGTGTAAGACCCTTCCCCACCGCTCATTAATGCAGCAGCCCAGACACCCCTCCTCTGTGTAAGACCCTTCCCCACCGCTCATTAATGCAGCAGCCCAGACACCCCTCCTCTGTGTAGAGAACCCCCCACCCCCATCCCAGCTGCTCTGCTTGTATGCTTCATATATGATGGTTATGCAGCCCAGTGATGAATCCCCTCACCCTCTCTTCCACTGAAGCTCATTGCTGGGCCTCCCCCACACTCTTGGCATCTGCAGCTAAGTTACGGGACCTCCCTCAGCCTCTGCAGCTCAGTGCTGTGTTCCTACTACCTCCTGGCCTCTGCATCCAAGTGATGAACCCCCCTCCCTCCCACTGAGCCAAGCTATGCTCCCCACCCCCCAATCCCTCTGCAGCCAAGTTACGGGCCCCCCTCAGCCAAGTTACGGGGCCCCCTCAGCCAAGTTACGGGGCCCCCTCAGCCAAGTTACGGGACCCCCTCAGCCAAGTTACGGGACCCCCTCAGCCAAGACCCCCTCAGCCAAGTTACGGGACCCCCCTCAGCCTCTGCAGCTCAGTGCTGTGTTCCCACTACCTCCTGGCCTCTGCATCCCCCCCTCCTTCCCACTGAGCCAAGTGATCGGCCCCCTCAGCCTGGTGATTGATCCCCCCCCTCCCTCCCTCTGCAGCAAGTTATGGGCCCCCCCAGCCATGGATTCCCCTTTCCTATATATACAACCCAGTGTTGGGTCCCCTGGCAGCCAACGTCCCTCAATGGTCCAGTGATGGATCTCTCCAGCAAACTCTGGCCCGACCCATGGTTCCCCCTCGCCCAGCGATGGATTCTCCCCCAACCCCCCATACCCAGCACTACATGCCCTCCCTTTCTTGCCTTAGCTCCATCTTCCCTCCACAACCTTCGTGGTTCGTGCTGCCATGTACCAAGATCTTCATGAAAAGGTTTTGTGCTACCAGGCACTCACGCCTGCTTCCTTATAGTAATATCCCCAGTCCCCGGTCTCATCACATTCCGTCACTGCTTCCTCCCGCAAATTCCATGTCATCCGCTCGTCTCCTGCTCCGCCGCTGTGCCCAGGCCGCCAAACTTTTTCCGGTATCTCCTGTCAGGACAGAGGAGGAGATAGAGGAGAGGAGGAGGGAGAGGGAGGAGGGAGAGGGAGGAGGGAGAGGGAGGAGGGAGAGGGAGGAGGGAGAGGGAAGAGAGGAGAGGAGGGGGAGGAGAGGAGGGGGAGGAGGGAGAGGGAGGAGGGAGAGGAGGGGGAGAGGGAGGAGGAGGGGGAGAGGGAGGAGGAGGGGGAGGAGGGGGAGAGGGAGGAGGGGAGGAGGAGGGGGAGGAGGGGAGGAGGAGAGGGAGGAAGGGAGGAGGGGAGGAAGGGAGGAGGAGAGGGAGGAAGGGAGGAGGAGAGGGAGGAAGGGAGGAGGAGGGGGAGGAAGAGAGGAGGAGAGGGAGGAAGGGAGGAGGAGAGGAAGGAAGGGAGGAGGAGAGGAAGGGAGGAGGAAGGGAGGAGGAGAGGGAGGAAGGGAGGAGGAGGGGGAGGAAGGGAGGAGGAGGGGGAGGAAGGGAGGAGGAGGGGGAGGAAGGGAGGAGGAGAGGGAGGAGGAGAAGGAGGAGATAGGGGAGAGGGAGGAGATAGGGGAGAGGGAGGAGGGAGGCGGAGGAGGGGGAGTGGAAAAGGGAGGGGGAAGAGGGAGGGGGGGGGGGAGAGGGAGGGGGGGGGAAGAGGGAGGGGGGAGGGAAGAGGGAGGGCAGAAGAGGGAGGGGAAGAGGGAGGGGGAGGAAAAGGTGGAGAAAAAGAAAGCGAAAGGGGGAGAAGAGAAGAAAGGAGGAAGAATAACAGGGGGTGAGGGAGAACAGAGAGGAGGGAGAGAAGAATCACAAAGTTACAGAGTACAGGAAAGAAGGCTACGTAGGCAGTACAAATATGCTGAGTATCCCATGTAAAAGCCACAAAATGCAAGGGTGTAACTGCTGCGCGCGATGCCTCGGCTCTACGTGCCCCCCCCCCCACCCCCACCCCACCCCTCGGCTCGGCTCTACGTGCCGCCCCGCACGCGCGACGCCTCAGCTCTACGTGCCGCCCCCCCCGCGCGACGCCTCAGCTCTACGTGCCGCCCCCCCCGCGCGACGCCTCAGCTCTACGTGCCGCCCCCCCGCGCGACGCCTCAGCTCTACGTGCCGCCCCCCACGCGACGCCTCAGCTCTACGTGCCGCCCCCCTTGCGCGACGCCTCAGCTCTACCTGCCGTGCCCTCACCTTCGTGCATACTCGTAGAGAACATCTTTGCGTTCTTGTAATGATAAGTGTCTGTCTTCAGGCCTTCGTGCAAAACCTCTGTGAGTCGGCTGAAAATGAAGGACAGTTATTACGTCAGAGTTCTTTGTTGTCTGAGTGACAAGCTGTATATACGGTGTATACTCCTGTGGATAGGAGGAATGAGAAGAAGAGTGGTCACATGGTGACATGTCAGGATGGTTGGTAGTACTTATCTTATGTAAAGAACCTTTCATCCAGAGGAGTTTTGCTTCAATCGATGGATTAGTCACTCATGGGTATATGAAAAATATAACATGAAGAAGAAAAACATTACGTGTAGTAAATTCTCCAAAAGTCGTCTAATTATTTGGACATTTTAGAATTTCAATGGTGGTGTCGCTGGGACTTTAAATGTGCACTCTAAATGGCGTACCTCACTTACGGTGTGACGTATAGAGGTATCTTTATCTGTGGATCCTTCTCCCATACGCTACGAAGGCTCTGTGACCATTGGTGAATTAAGATTTCTACAATATTCTATCGCTACAATCAGGGAGTGTGGACACGCATCCAGGCATCGACTGTTAAAGGCTGACAGTAGAAGATATCATATCATACACTCACGGTTAGGTCTGCAGGGCTCCTTATATAAAAAGGTATCTTTTGGTCCCAAGAGGATTCTCAAAAGCAGCATGGTTAACGTAAAAACGTATTACACACACTGAGTGAACAAATAAAATCCAGATAAAAAAAAAAAAAAAAATAAGATTTTACTCACCGGTAAATCTATTTCTCGTAGTCCGTAGTGGATGCTGGGAACTCCGAAAGGACCATGGGGAATAGCGGCTCCGCAGGAGACTGGGCACAACTAAAAGAAAGCTTTTAGACTACCTGGTGTGCACTGGCTCCTCCCACTATACCCCTCCTCCAGACCTCAGTTAGGATACTGTGCCCGGAAGAGCTGACACAATAAGGAAGGATTTTGAATCCCGGGTAAGACTCATACCAGCCACACCAATCACACCGTATAACTCGTGATACCATATCCAGTTAACAGTATGAAACATAACTGAGCCTCTCAACAGATGGCTCATAACAATAACCCTTTAGTTAACAATAACTATACACAAGTATTGCAGACAATCCGCACTTGGGATGGGCGCCCAGCATCCACTACGGACTACGAGAAATAGATTTACCGGTGAGTAAAATCTTATTTTCTCTAACGTCCTAGTGGATGCTGGGAACTCCGAAAGGACCATGGGGATTATAATAAAGCTCCCAAACGGGCGGGAGAGTGCGGATGACTCTGCAGCACCGAATGAGAGAACTCAAGGTCCTCCTCAGCCAGGGTATCAAATTTGTAGAATTTAGCAAACGTGTTTGCCCCTGACCAAGTTGCAGCTCGGCAAAGTTGTAAAGCCGAGACCCCTCGGGCAGCCGCCCAAGATGAGCCCACTTTCCTCGTGGAATGGGCTTTTACTGATTTAGGATGCGGCAGTCCAGCCGCAGAATGAGCCTGCTGAATTGTGCTACAAATTCAGCGAGCAATAGTCTGCTTAGAAGCAGGAGCACCTATTTTGTTGGGTGCATGCAGGATAAATAGCGAGTCAGTTTTCCTGACTCCAGCCGTCCTGGAAATATAAATTTTTAAGGCCCTGACTACGTCCAGTAACTTGGAATCTTCCAAGTCCCTAGTAGCCGCAGGCACTACAATAGGTTGGTTCAAGTGAAAAGCTGATACCACCTTAGGGAGAAACTGGGGACGAGTCCTCAATTCTGCCCTATCCATATGGAAAATCAGATAAGGGCTTTTACATGACAAAGCCGCCCATTCTGACACACGCCTGGCCGAAGCCAAGGCCAATAACATGACCACTTTCCACGTGAGATATTTCAAATCCACAGTTTTAAGTGGCTCAAACCAATGTGATTTCAGGAAACTCAACACCACGTTGAGATCCCAAGGTGCCACAGGAGGCACAAAAGGGGGCTGAATATGTAGCACTCCCGTAACAAATGTCTGAACTCCAGGCAGTGAAGCCAGTTCTTTCTGGAAGAAAATTGACAGAGCCGAAATCTGGACCTTAATGGAACCCAAGTTTAGGCCCATAGACACTCCTGACTGTAGGAAGTGCAGAAAACGACCCAGCTGAAATTCCTCTGTTGGGGCCTTCCTGGCCTCACACCACGCAGCATATTTTCGCCAAATACAGTGATAATGGTTTGCGGTTACTTCTTTCCTGGCTTTTATCAGCGTAGGAATGACTTCCTCCGGAATGCCCTTTTCCTTTAGGATCCGGAATTTAACCGCCATGCCGTCAAACGCAGCCGCGGTAAGTCTTGGAACAGACAGGGCCCCTGCTGTAGCAGATCCTGTCTGAGCGGTAGAGGCCATGGGTCCTCTGATATCATTTCTTGAAGTTCTGGGTACCAAGCTCTTCTTGGCCCATCCGGAACCACGAGTATCGTTCTTACTCCTCGTTTTCTTATTATTCTCAGTACCTTTGGTATGAGAGGCAGAGGAGGGAATACATAAACCGACTGGTACACCCACGGTGTCACTAGAGCGTCCACAGCTATTGCCTGAGGGTCCCTTGACCTGGCGCAATATCTAGTTTTTTGTTTAGGCGGGACGCCATCATGTCCACCTGTGGCCTTTCCCAATGGTTTACCAACAGTTGGAAGACTTCTGGATGAAGTCCCCACTCTCCCGGGTGTAGGTCGTGTCTGCTGAGGAAGTCTGCTTCCCAGTTGTCCACTCCCGGAATGAACATTGCTGACAGTGCTAAGACGTGATTTTCCGCCCATCGGAGAATCCTTGTGGCTTCTGCCATCGCCATCCTGCTTCTTGTGCCGCCCTGTCGGTTTACATGGGCGACTGCCGTGATGTTGTCTGATTGGATCAGTACCGGCTGGTTTTGAAGCAGAGGCCTTGCCAGACTTAGGGCATTGTAAATGGCCCTCAGTTCCAGAATATTTATGTGTAGGGACGACTCCTGACTTGACCAAAGTCCTTGAAAATTTCTTCCCTGTGTGACTGCCCCCCAGCCTCGAAGGCTGGCATCCGTGGTTACCAGGACCCAGTCCTGTATGCCGAATCTGCGGCCCTCTTGAAGATGAGCACTCTGCAGCCACCACAGTAGAGATACCCTGGTCCTTGGAGACAGGGTTATCAGCCGATGCATCTGAAGATGCGATCCCGACCACTTGTCCAAGAGGTCCCACTGAAAGGTTCTTGCATGGAACCTGCCGAATGGAATTTTGCTTCGTAAGAAGCTACCATTTTTCCCAGGACTCGTGTGCAGTGATGCACCGATACCTGTTTTGGTTTCAGAAGGTCTCTGACTAGAGATGACAGCTCCTTGGCTTTCTCCTGCTGGAGAAACACTTTTTTCTGTTCTGTGTCCAGAACCATCCCCAGGAACAGTAGGCGTGTGGTAGGAACCAGCTGTGACTTTGGAATGTATAGAATCCATCCGTGCTGTTGTAGCACTTCCCGAGATAGTGCTACTCCGACCAACAACTGCTCCTTGGACCTCGCCTTTATAAGGAGATCGTCCAAGTACGGGATAATTAAAACTCCCTTTTTTCGAAGGAGTATCATCATTTCTGCCATTACCTTGGTAAAGACCCTCGGTGCCGTGGACAGTCCAAACGGCAGTGTTTGGAATTGGTAATGGCAATCCTGTACCACAAATCTGAGGTACTCCTGGTGAGGATGGTAAATGGGGACATGTAGGTAAGCATCCTTGATGTCCAGGGATACCATGTAATCCCCCTCCTCCAGGCTTGCAATAACCGCCCTGAGCGATTCAATCTTGAACTTGAATTTTTTTATGTATGTGTTCAAGGATTTCAAATTTAAAATGGGTCTCACCGAACCGTCCGGTTTCGGTACCACAAACAGTGTGGAATAGTAACCCCGTCCTTGTTAAAGTAGGGGCACCTTGACTATCACCTGCTGGGAATACAGCTTGTGAATTGCCTCTAGCACAGCCTCCCTGCCTGAGGGAGTTGTCGGCAAGGCAGATTTGAGGAAACGGCGGGGGGGAGACGCCTCGAATTCCAGCTTGTACCCCTGAGATACTACTTGAAGGATCCAGGGATCCACCTGTGAGCGAGCCCACTGATCGCTGAAATTTTTGAGGCGGCCCCCCACCGTACCTGGCTACGCCTGTGGAGCCCCCGCGTCATGCGGTGGACTCAGAGGAAGCGGGGGAAGAATTTTGATTCTGGGAACTGGCTGACTGGTGCAGCTTTTTCCCTCTTCCCTCGTCTCTGTGCAGAAAGGAAGCGCCTTTGACCCGCTTGCTTTTCTGAAGCCGAAAGGACTGTACCTGATAATACAGTGCTTTCTTAGGCTGTGAGGAAACCTGAGGTAAAAAAATTTCTTCCCAGCTGTTGCTGTGGATACGAGGTCCCAGAGACCATCCCCAAACCATTCCTCACCCTTATAAGGATCTATGTGCCTTTTAAAGTCAGCATCACCTGTCCAGTGTCGGGTCTCTAATACCCTCCTGACAGAATGAACATTGCATTAATTCTGGATGCCAGACGGCAAAATATCCCTCTGTGCATCCCTCATATATAAGACGACGTCTTTAATATGCTCTTATGTTAGCAAACTAGTATCCCTGTTTGACAGGGTCACAGACCACGCTGCAGCAGCACTATCTGCAGGTCTCAGTCTAGTACCTGAGTGTGTAAATACAGACTTCAGGATAGCCTCCTGCTTTTTATCAACAGGTACCTTCAAAGTGGCCGTATCCTAAGACGGCAGTGCCACCTTTTTTGACAAACGTGTGAGCGCCTTATCTACCCTAGGGGATATCTCCCAGCGTAACTTATCCTCTGGCGGGAAAGGGTACGCCATCAGTAACTTTTTAGAAATTACCAGTTTCTTATCGGGGGAACCCACGCTTTTTCACACTTCATTCACTCATTTGATGGGGGAACCAAACACTGCCGGCTTTTTCTCCCCAAACATAAAACCCTTTTTTAGTGGTACTTGGGTTAATGTCAGAAATGTGTAACACATTTTTTATTGCCGGGATCATGTAACGGATGTTCCTAGTGGATTGTGTATATGTCTCAACCTCGTCGACACTGGAGTCAGACTCCGTGTCGACATCTGTGTCTGCCATCTGAGGGAGCGGGCGTTTTTGAGCCCCTGATGGCCTTTGAGACGCCTGGGCAGGCGCGGGCTGAGAAGCCGGCTGTCCCACAGCTGTTACGTCATCCAGCCTTTTATGTAAGGAGTTGACACTGTCGGTTTATACCTTCCACCTATCCATCCACTCTGGTGTCGGCCCCACAGGGGGCGACATCACATTTATCGGCATCTGCTTTGCCACCACATAAGCCTCCTCATCAAACGTGTCGACACAGCCGTACCGACACACCGCACACACACAGGGAATGCTCTGACTGAGGACAGGACCCCACACAGCCCTTTGGGGAGACAGAGAGAGAGTATGCCAGCACACACCAGAGCGCTATATAATTTAGGGATTAACACTATATTGAGTGAATTTTTCCCAATAGCTGCTTGTATATACAATATTGCGCCTAAATTTAGTGCCCCCCCTCTCTTTTTAACCCTTTGAGCCTGCAAACTACAGGGGAGAGCCTGGGGAGCTGTCTTCCAGCTGTACTGTGAAGAGAAAATGGCGCCAGTGTGCTGAGGGAGATAGCTCCGCCCCTTTTTCGCTGACTTTTCTCCCGCTTTTTTATGGATTCTGGCAGGGGTATTTATCACATATATAGCCTTTTGGGGCTATATATTGTGATATATTTGCCAGCCAAGGTGTTTTTATTGCTGCTCAGGGCGCCCCCCCCCCAGCGCCCTGCACCCTCAGTGACCGGAGTGTGAAGTGTGTATGAGGAGCAATGGCGCACAGCTGCAGTGCGTGCGCTACCTTGGTGAAGACTGATGTCTTCTGCCGCCGATTTTCCGGACCTCTTCTTGCTTCTGGCTCTGTAAGGGGGACGGCGGCGCGGCTCCGGGAACGAACACCAAGGCCAGTTCCATGCGGTCGATCCCTCTGGAGCTAATGGTGTCCAGTAGCCTAAGAAGCCCAAGCTAGCTGCAAGCAGGTAGGTTCGCTTCTTCTCCCCTTAGTCCCTCGATGCAGTGAGCCTGTTGCCAGCAGGTCTCACTGTAAAATAAAAAACCTAAAATAAACTTTCTTTCTAGGAGCTCAGGAGAGCCCCTAGTGTGCATCCAGCTCGGCCGGGCACAGAAATCTAACTGAGGCTTGGAGGAGGGTCATAGTGGGAGGAGCCAGTGCACACCAGTTAGTCTAAAAGCTTTCTTTTAGTTGTGCCCAGTCTCCTGCGGAGCCGCTATTCCCCATGGTCCTTTCGGAGTTCCCAGCATCCACTAGGACGTTAGAGAAAGGATTTTGGTACTTACCAGATAAATCCTTTTCTTCTTCATCCAGTAGGGGTCACTGGAGTTCTCTTGGGACGTACCAAAGTTTCCCCCCTGGGCGGGAGAGCTGTTTGGCACCTGTAACACTAGGCGGCCAAAGCTAGATGCTGATGCTGCAAACGTATCAAACTTCTAAAAGTGCACAAACGTGTGCACTGATGACCATGTAGCCGCACGGCAAAGCTGCGTCGTAGAAGCCCCACGACCAGCTGCCCATGAAGTTCCCACAGAACGTATGGAATGAGCTATTACTGATGTAGGCAGCTGTAACCTAGCATGAAGGTAAGCCTGACGTATGGTCAGTTTAATCCATCTGGATAAGGTCTGCTTAGAAGCTGGCCAACCCATCTTGGCAGCATCATAGAGAACAAACAACGTATCAGTCTTACGAACTGTAGACGTTCGGGACACATAAACGCGTAATGCGCGTACCACATCCAAGGTTCCAGAATTTCCTGTCAACACAGGAACTACTATTGGTTGATTGATGTGAAAAGAGGACACTACCTTTGGTAGGAAAGCGGGATTCATCCGAAGTTCCGCTCTGTCATCATGAAACACCAAATACGGTGGCTTGCATGACAAGGCACCCAAATCGGAAACACGCCTTGCTGAAGCTAAGGCTAGGAGAAAAATTGTTTTCCAAGTGAGAAACTTTATATCCACTTGTTGTAAGGGTTCAAAATATGAAGACTGTAAGAAATCTGAAACCAGATTCAAGTCCCATGGCGCTGTAGGTGGAATGAATGGAGATTGTACACTGAGGACACCTTGCAGGAAAGTGTGAACTGTTGGCAAAAGGGTCAAACGCCGCTTAAAGAAAGGTGACAAAGCCAAGACCTGCACCTGTAGTGTAGATAACCGTGGTCCTCCATTTAACCCTGCCAGTAAAAATAATAAAAGACGGGATAACTTGAAAGAAGATATAGGAAACTTTCGAAAGTCACACCAACCTATATAGGCAGCTGTGATAATGAGCTGCCGTAACTGGATTCCTAGCACGTAACATGGTTGGTATAACGGACTGTGGAATGCCCTCTCACCTTAAGAGAGCGGTTTCAACAGCCACCCCGTCAGAAGCGGCCACGGATCGTCTGCAAGTAGCCCGCGGAGATCCGAGAACCATGCTCTCCGAGGCCAATGAGGCACCACTAGAATGACTGTCCTTTCTTTTGATCCGCTTTAGCAACAGAGGAAGCAGTGGAAATGGTGGAAACAGATACACGAGGCTGTACGGCCACGCTATTGTGAGAGCATCCACCGCCACTGCCTTTGGATCTCTTGTTCTGGACACATACTGGGATGTTTGATGATTGTGACGAGATGCCATCAGACCCACCTGTGGGTAACCCCACCTCTGGAACACTTCTGGATGTAAAGCCCATTCTCCTGGAATGAACACTGCCGACAATATCACTTGCTGATGCTCGGCCCAATTCAGGATTTGAGCTACTTCTCACATGGCCATGCGACTTCGAGTCCCGCCTTGTATGTTGATGTATGCGACTGCCGTCACGTTGTCTGACTGAACCTGAAGCATGTGAACTGCCTGTCACAGCGTGTTGTAAATCACCCTGAGTTCCGGGACATTTATTGACAGTAATCTCTCGGTGTGACTAGAGACCCTAAAGTTGACAATGTAGGACCACTGCCCCCCGACCTCTGAGACTCGCGTCCGTCGTCAGAATTATTAAATTCCAGATGCTGAACCTTTTTCCCGCATTGAGATTTCTTATTTGGAGCCACCAGAGCAGTGATACTCTGGACCGTGGAGACAACCGCACCATCTGATGAATCTGAAGATTCGAGCCTGACCACTGTGCGAGAACATCCAGTCGAAAAGGACGTAAGTGAAATCTTCCGAACTGGAGCGCTTCGAAAGCCGCCACTATCTTTCCTAATAGTGGAATGCACAAATGCACCGAGACTGTCCGTGGTCTGAGCACTAACTGTACCAGATGGCGAATACTTTGTGCTTTCTCCTCTGGCAGGTAAATTCGTTGATCTACCGTATCCAGAATTATTTCCATAAATTGAATTTGTTGAGACGGAGTCAGGCTAGATTTTTTTAAGTTGACAATCCAACCGTGCTGAACTAGTACATTGTACGTTAGTAAGGCATGTTGAAGAAGTATCTGTTGAGATGGAGCCTTGATGAGTAGGTCGTCTAAGTACTGAACTATTATCACTCCCAGGGATCTGAGATAAGAAATCATCACAGACATCACCTTTGTGAATACCCGAGGCGCTGACGAGAGGCCAAACGGTAGTGCCTGAAATTGCGAATAGCTTTGTTGTACTGCAAACCTTAAGTATGCCTGATGCGGTGGCCAAATTAGAATGTGTAAGTACGCATCCTTGAGATCCAGCGCTATCATGAATTCCTGTGGCTCTAAACCTGCAATGACTGACCGCAGGGATTCCATCTTGAATCTGTAATAAGTGACATACTGATTGAGCCCCTTTAGGTTCAATATCGGTCTGACAGAGCCATCCGGCTTTGGTACTACAAAAAAATTGAAATAATAACCCTGACCTTGTTGTTGAACTGGAACCGGAATCAAAACTGCTGAATATACGAGAGACTGAATCGCGGTCTGCAGAACTGCCTTCTTGTCTCCTGACACAGGTAGACCTGTCTTGAAAAATCGCATTGGTGGAAGACAATCGAACTCTATTTTGTAACCCTTGCACACTAAATTGCGGATCCAGCCATCTGTGGATGTCTGAAACCACGCCAAGTGAAACGTTTGAAAGCCCCCACCACTGAGGATCTGAGATGGGCTGGAAGCCAGTCATACCACTGGTTTGTCAGTTGGCTTTGTTTCTTGACGACGGTTAGTGGTTTGTTGAAAATCACATCCTTTACCACGTCTACTCGTGTACAGTTGTTCCTCGAGCACGGCCTCGAAAGGACTGAGGTCTAAAAGATCTGAACGCTGGTCCAGAGTACTTCTTTTTAGGTACTGGTGCAGGAAACGGTATGAACACAGATTTTCCCCCGTAGCCTGAGAAATCCATTTGTCCAATTCAGGACTAAATATCCTATCATCAGTATAAGGCAACGTCTCTATTCGTTCTCAGCCTCGGCCTGCCAAGACTGCAACCAAACGACGGGCCGCAATAATAGAGGCTGAAATCTTAGAACTAACTTGTCCAACATCCATAGATGCCATAGCCAAATACTCACCCGATTCACAAATGTGATCAGTTAGAAGTATAAGCTGGTCTGGGGAAAGACCTTGTTGTAGGCCTAACCTGAGCTGTTTCGCCCATGCTACTACAGCCTTGTTAATCCAAACTCCAACTAAAGCAGGTCTAAGCAACACCCCTGCTGCTGTATACATGGACTTTAGCATGGACTCCAGCTTACGCTCAGACGGATCTATAAGCGTTGTTGCACCTGGAACTGGAATGATGAACTTCTTTGAAAGTTTTGAAACTGAAGAATCCAGTAGTGGCAAATTTTCCCATTTAGTTGTCACAGACTGAGGGAAAGGGTAGTTAGACAGAAATCGCTTTGGCACAGAAAACAGTTTACCTGGATCTTGCCATGCTTCCGACAATCTGAAAAAACGAAAAAACACACAGTCGCCCTTTGTCTCTTAGCAAATTAAACCTCATCTTTTGACAGAGGCTCCTCTGTCTCAGTGAAATCTAGTGTGACCGGAAAGACTAACCAGCCACACGTGTAATGGCGGCCGCGGCACTGAAGGGGTTAATCCTCAGCTGCCAGGCACCATTTGGACAAAAGGCGCTTGGCGTCACTGTTAAACGTACTTACGGCGCTGGGTGCGGACTGTTTAAAAGTATGTTTAATGATGTGTTTTAACATGTCATATGTAGTGCTCTGTGCACAATTGTAGGATTGCATGTTTAACTGTATTTATATTCAAGATATGGTAACCTGTATTTTATAGGGGAAAATGCACTTACTATATCAGTCTCTCTGGAAATAGGAAGTGGCATGCTAATGGCCCTGTCCTAGCAGAGAGGTGTGAATGACAAAACCTTTTGATGTGTAAGTTCCTTAGAGAAAGATGCTAATCACGGGGGATCTCCTTATCCCATATATAAAGTCTATGGGCTTGGAACCTGTTTGTTTCATGTAGCTGATTTAATTGATATATGAATCCTGAATGGTAGATGCAGGAAGGAAGAACATTTGTTTGGTAAATCAAATACAAACCGTATTTGAAGTTGTGTGTTAAATGTATCAATGGTGAAGTGTAACCTCCCAGGTGGTAGGAATTGGAGTTTAAAGTATACAAAACTTTGGGGTAAATTTACTAACATTCGTAATTTTCGGAAAAAGGTCAAAGTTCAATCACGAATGACATCGAAAGTGTAAAACTGCAACTTTTTGAATTTGTTACGATGGATTTACTAAGCTGTCGTATTCGGGTTTTTCTTTTCTTCCGATGTCGATGTCATTCGTGTTTTTTTTGTGTTTTTTACGGCAGTGATTAGCAAAACACTGCCGACTTTTTTACAATTAATCTCGGCCGGATTTGTGTGATCCGTGCTGGGGTTCAATTTTTTTTTTTTTTTTTAATTAAACACTGTAAAATTTAAAAAAAAAATTGCGTGGGGTCCCCCCTCCTAAGCATAACCAGCCTCGGGCTCTTTGAGCCGATCCTGGTTGCAAAAATATGGGTAAAAAAATGACAGGGGTTCCCCCATATTTAAGCAACCAGCATCGGGCTCTGCGCCTGGTCCTGGTTCCAAAAATACGGGGGACAAAAAGAGTAGGGGTCCCCCGTATTTTTAAAACCAGCACCGGGCTCCACTAGCTGGACAGATAATGCCACAGCCGGGGGTCACTTTTATATAGTGCCCTGCGGCCGTGGCATCAAAAATCCAACTAGTCACCCCTGGCCGGGGTACCCTGGGGGAGTGGGGACCCCTTCAATCAAGGGGTCCCCCCCCAGCCACCCAAGGGCCAGGGGTGAAGCCCGAGGCTGTCCCCCCCCATCCAATGGGCTGCGGATGGGGGGGCTGATAGCCTTTGATGTAAATGAAAAGATATTGTTTTTAGTAGCAGTACTACAAGTCCCAGCAAGCCTCCCCCGCATGCTGGTACTTGGAGAACCACAAGTACCAGCATGCGGCGGAAAAACGGGCCCGCTGGTACCTGTAGTACTACCACTAAAAAAATACCCCAAAAAACACAAGACACACACACCTTGAAAGTATAATTTTATTACATACATACACACATACATACATACTTACCTTATGTTCACACGAGGATCGGTCCTCTTCTCCAGTAGAATCCAAGGGGTACCTGTTGAAGAAATTATACTCACAAGATCCAGGGGTCCAGGGTCCTCGGGGAATCCAGGTGTAATCCACGTACTTGAAAAAAATAACAAAACGGACACCCGAGCCACGCACTAAAAGGGGACCCATGTTTGCACATGGATCCCCTTTTCCCGACTGCCAGAAACCCACTCTGACTGATGTCTAAGTGGGTTTCTTCAGCCAATCAGGGAGTGCCACGTTGTAGCACTCTCCTGATCGGCTGTGTGCTCCTGTACTGAGTGACAGGCGGCACACGGCAGTGTTACAATGTAGCGCCTATGCGCTCCATTGTAACCAATGCTGGGAACTTTCTGCCCTGCGGTTGACCTAAAGTGACGTCACCGCTGAGCAGAAAGTTCCCAGCATTGGTTACAATGGAGCGCATAGGCGCTACATTGTAACACTGCCGTGTGCCGCCTGTCACTCAGTACAGGAGCACACAGCCGATCAGGAGAGTGCTACAACGTGGCACTCCCTGATTGGCTGAAGAAACCCACTTAGACATCAGTCAGAGTGGGTTTCTGGCAGTCGGGAAAAGGGGATCCATGTGCAAACATGGGTCCCCTTTTAGTGCGTGGCTCGGGTGTCCGTTTTGTTATTTTTTTCAAGTACGTGGATTACACCTGGATTCCCCGAGGACCCTGGACCCCTGGATCTCGTGAGTATAATTTCTTCAACAGGTACCCCTTGGATTCTACTGGAGAAGAGGACCGACCTGCGTGGGAACATAAGGTAAGTATGTATGTATGTGTGTATGTATGTAATAAAATTATACTTTCACGGTGTGTGTGTCTTGTGTTTTTTTGGGTATTTTTTTAGTAGTAGTACTACTACAGGTACCAGCGGGCCCGTTTTTCCGCCGCATGCTGGTACTTGTGGTTCTCCAAGTACCAGCATGCGGGGGAGGCTTGCTGGGCCTTGTAGTACTGCTACTAAAAACAATATCTTTTCATTATCACAAAAGGCTATCAGCCTCCCCATCCGCAGCCCATTGGATGGGGGGGGACAGCCTCGGGCTTCACCCCTGGCCCTTGGGTGGCTGGGGGGGGGGGGGACCCCTTGATTGAAGGGGTCCCCACTCCCCCAGGGTACCCCGGCCAGGGGTGACTAGTTGGATTTTTGATGCCACGGCCGCAGGGCACTATATCAAAGTGACCCCCGGCTGTGGCATTATCTGTCCAGCTAGTGGAGCCCGGTGCTGGTTTTAAAAATACGGGGGACCCCTACTCTTTTTGTCCCCCGTATTTTTGGAACCAGGACCAGGCGCAGAGCCCGATGCTGGTTGCTTAAATATGGGGGAACCCCTGTCAATTTTTTCCCCATATTTCTGCAACCAGGATCGGCTCAAAGAGCCCGAGGCTGGTTATGCTTAGGAGGGGGGACCCCACGCAATTTTTTTTATAAATTTTACAGTGTTTAATTAAAAAAAAATAAAAAAAAATTGAACAATAATTGAAAAATAAGCACTTTCCCACCCCTTCCCACTGATATACATGCACGGATCTCATGGATCCGTGCATGCCTATCCAATCACGAATAAAAAAAAAAGGTCTGTTTTTTTTAGCACTTTTTTACGAGTTGTAATTTTTCACGGCAGTGTTTGTTTTTTTTTTGCTTTGCACTTCTTAGTAAATGACCGAGATTCATACTTAAACAGCCGCGTTTTGACCGATGGTGTATTCATTCGTAATTTTTTTGTTGGACTTCCAAAAAATTACGAATGCCCTCATCACTGCCGTGATTATTGCTTAGTAAATTACCGAGATGACACTTTGATGAAAAAACGGCATCTCGGTCAAAATCGGGAGCTTAGTAAATTTCCCCCTTTGTCTGTGTGTGGCAGGAAAAAGGAAATAGCTTTTTTGCACTTACTGACATCCTTGTAAAATGTAATTTATTTATATTTTGTGCGATAACCTGATTGGTTGGAGAAGACAGGGAGGGCTTACCCCCCTGTGGTACTGTGTGGAAAATTGACATAATAAGGAGGCCTGCGTGCATCCAGTGTATTTATACCATCTTCATTCTGCTGTAACATCTGCTGTATTGCTCAGCCTTTTTGAAGGCTGTATTTGGGCAAATAAAGATCTTCTGCCTAAAGACGACGACGCTTCATCTTATGACCTGCAGGCCTATGCAAAACATAGCCCCGTCCTCCTCCAGCTGTCCAGGGAAGCACCTAATGTCTCCAAGTTCCGCCTTCCGCCAGCTACCGGTAGCGGCCTAGTCAGGTGACTAGTGGGGATTTGTCAACACCACACAGGTGTGGTAACGCAGTGTGTCGGCACATACAGAGCAGAACCGTGGTTCCAAACGCCACGGCAGGTTAGGAGTTTGGTGGTGGCAGCATAAACCCGCCCACAGCGCAGTGGGTGGAGTCAGTAACAGGCGGTTACTGACGGTAAGCGGGAATCCCCTATGTGGTCAGGTCCCGAAAGGCGTCTGGTCACATCTAGGAACTGGTGTACCGCCCTGGTGTACCACCCTAATGAGATCATCAATGCCCGGGCTATCAGTGACCTCACTATCTGACACCTGGCCCAATTCACCTTCCTCCTCTTCTTCCTGAGATACAAGATCTGGCATTGAATCATCAGATTGTAAAATCGAGGAAATAGGTAAATTATGAGACAAATTATGACTACTCTTTCTAACGCCAAATCAGCCATCACACCTGCCATCATAGCCCAAAGAGGATCAGGGTAGAGGTCCTTATTTGGACCCGAATTTGCAAAACACACGGTGCAAGTGGAAGTTCCATCAAGTAATATATTATCACAGTTATCACAGATAAGCTGCTTTTTTGATTTTGCTTTTCCAGTCATCATGCACAGACAGTAATACAATGAAACAAAAGTCCTCACGACTAAAAAATAACTGAAGTGTGTATAAGACCGAGTGCACTACATCCTGGTACACACTAAGTTCTGTTAAATATGTGCTCTACTGAAAAAACTACTAACACCCCTGCCCCCTCCAGTGGCCGTGTGTGACACCAAATTTCTGCAGTAAGTCATTACAAAATGGCGTCCACACCATGTGTTTTTTTTTTTAAACATATATATTCTCAGCATAGGCTTAATAGCCTGTTTTGCCCCTTAGACTATGCAAACAGGTCTAAAACATATGGAACATATGAAACAACAGAAAACACACTGTCTTTATGCTGAGGGGAATCGCTGGACTGGAGCCACCCTAATATCTCCTCCACCACTCATTACTCTGCGCAATGAGCCGCGGTGCTGTCCTGCCGAGCTCAGGAAGCCCCGGTTAGCTGGAGAAGGATGACGGCGCAGTCCAGAGGCTATAACCCCCTAAGCGGCTGCAGCGTGAGCCGACCGCTTACATAGCGAGTCCCTCTTTGCAGCGGCGGTGATCTGGGGAGAGCGGTGATGGGCAGCGTTACAGCGACAATCACATACAGTAACCTCCCCCACCCACGGAGCGGCGGCAGCATGAGCTGACTGTCTGCTCCTTACCTTCTGCTGGGGTCTGGAGCCTCCGACGGGGCTTCTCACCAAGCACCGACCTGCCTCTGCAGCTAACGCTGATTATGATCTATGGCGGGACTTTTCATCTAAGCGCCGACAAGCCTTTGCTGCTTTTAGCAGCACACAGTCCCAGACCCAAACTTCTTAGTAAGCTGGGAGGGGACTGTGACTTGTAAAAAGAAAAAAAGTAAAAAAAAGTATAGTCTGGAGCAGAGTCCAGAACGTGCCTTGCCTGGTAGGTACAAAAAACACTGGGGCATCTTGGGAGTATGGAGGGGGAGGAGGGTTACTAATTTAAAATGTGCCTATCCCTGCTAACGCCCCGTCCATATCTCAAGAGTACTCCAGTGACCCATAGTGGATGAAAAAGAAAAAGTATTACACAAGGGAGGGTGTTTACTTCCAGAAGGGTAGGAACCAAATTTGGAGGGAGCAGAGGTCCGGTATCTGCGGCTCCCTTGAAGACCAATTAAACCCAAATTAGAAGGTCAGAAAGGTAACTGATCTGAATACCAATAAATGATCAAAATCCTGAAGTTACTACCTTCCTCTGGAGATGGCACCTTGTCCTCATGGGTGATACATACCCGAAACGCGTTGGTTGAGGCGGTAACTCTTTATCGATGCCTTGATGCGTGTCCACACACCCTGATTGTTGTAAGTTAGAATATTGCATAAATCTTCTTAAGTCACTAATGGTCACAGAGCCTTCGTAGCGTATGGGAGAAGGATCCACATCCTCTGGCAGATAAAGATACCTCTATACGTCACACCGTGAGGTACGCCATTTAGAGTGCACATTTAAAGACCCAGCGACAACACCATTGAAACTTCTGAAATGTCCAAATAATTAGACGACTTTTGGAGAATTTACTAAACATTATGGTTTTCTTCTTCACGTTATATTTTGAATATACCCATGAGTGACTAATCCATCGATTGAAGCAAAACTCCTCTGGATGAAAGGTTCTTTACATAAGATAAGTACTACCAACCATCCTGACATGTCACCATGTGACCACTCTTCTTCACATTCCTCCTGTCCACATCTTTCTTTTCTCTGGACCTTTTTGGGTTAGGACCTACAGTGAAGATAGAGGGCAGCAACCTTTTGAAGCACGCGTAAGGACTTCCAAATATTTTTCACATTCCGGTGGTATACTCCTCACTGTACAGTCACAGGGATATATACACCCGTGTGATAGGTAGTATAGGGATCCTGTAAACATCAGTAGAAGATAAAAGCTGCCATAGTGAAGAAACATTGGATCCTCACCATTGGAGGGTCAGACATCTGCACCAAATCATCGATGTTTGTACCTGGCAGGTAACGCCTACAGGCCGCAGCTGTATTCCTCTCTTAGTGGCTTGGTGCCCAGAAGAGTGCGAGGTCTCTGGCCATGGCGGGGCTGCTGAATGGTGACTTACCTTGCGACTCGTGTTTCGTGCTCTGACATCGCTTCCACTTTGTGAGGCTTCTTCAGGTACAAATGCCACCTGTCCTTCCAGTAGGTTTGTGATTGTGGTGTCCACGCAGCCGGTCTGAGCTGAAGAAAAGGTGTAATCAAGGATCTGACCCCTCGTATATATGTCACATTCATGTAATATGTAAGAGAAGACTATACATATGATAGAACACTGTATTGTGTTTATAAATACACATCCTGTACTGTAATACATTACAGATACACCCACACAGACGGGCACCGCACCATGCCATATATCCCCAAGAACCCCTGCTCCCTACAATCCCTATCACCGTTACACCATAGAATTGCTGCACTCACCGAGGTCCCTGTGGATGACAGACAGGGGAACTTGTGGCAGAACCTCCTTCACACGCCGAGCCATGTCACAGGCTTCCTGAGACAGCGGGAAGGAGCGCGGAGCGCGCAGTGGGGGTTCCCTGCTCCGCCTTTTCACATGCTCCGCCCTATCCGCAGCGGTGTGACTGGTTCCTAGGACACCTAATGACAGGGCCAGCAGCTGCCGGGCAGAGAGGGGAAATGTCAGCAGTTACAGGCGGCCGTTCACATCAGTACCTGCCCCAAGGGTAATCACAGTCTACAACCCCCACCGCACTTTAGAATATATATATATATATATATATATATATATATATATATATATATATATATATATATATATATATATATATATATAATTACACATCCCCTCATCCAATCTCCCGACACCCCCCCCCCCCTCCTCCCCTCATCCAGTCACCCGTCCCACCCCCGCTCCCGTCCCCTCATCCAGTCACCCGTCCCACCCCCGCTCCCGTCCCCTCATCCAGTCACCCGTCACACCCCCGCTCCCGTCCCCTCATCCAGTCACCCGTCACACCCCCGCTCCCGTCCCCTCATCCAGTCACCCGTCACACCCCCGCTCCCGTCCCCTCATCCAGTCACCCGTCACACCCCCGCTCCCGTCCCCTCATCCAGTCACCCGTCACACCCCCGCTCCCGTCCCCTCATCCAGTCACCCATCACCCCCCAGCTCCCGTCCCCTCATCCAGTCACCCGTCCCCTCATTCTCTCATCCAGTCACCAGTCACACTCCGCTCCCTCATCCAGTCACCCGTCACACCCCCGTCCCCTCATCTGTCACACCTCTGCTCTCGTCCCCTCATCCAGTCACCCGTCACACCTCCGCTGCCGTCCCCTCATCCAGTCACCCGTCACACCCCCGTCCCCTCATCCAGTCACCCGTCACCCCCCAGTTCCCTCATCCAGTCACCCGTCACACCCCTGTCCCCTCATCCAGTCACCCGTCACACCCCCGTCCCCTGATCTGTCACACCCCTGCTCTCGTCCCCTCATCCAGTCACCCGTCACACCCCCGTCCCCTCATCTGTCACACCCCTGCTCTCGTCCCCTCATCCAGTCACCTGTCACATCCCTGCTCCCGTCCCCTCATCCAGTCACCCGTCACCCCCCCGCTCCCGTCCCCTCATCCAGTCACCCATCACACCCCTGCTCTCGTCTCCTCATCCAGTCACCCGTCACACCCCCGCTCCCGTCCCCTCATCCAGTCACCCGTCACACCCCTGCTCCCGTCCCCTCATCCAGTCACCCATCACCCCCCCGCTCCCGTCCCCTCATCCAGTCACCCGTCCCCTCATTCTCTCATCCAGTCACCCGTCACACCCCGCTCCCTCATCCAGTCACCCCCCGTCCCCTCATCCAGTCACCCGTCACACCCCCGTCCCCTCATCTGTCACACCCCTGCTCTCGTCACCTCATCCAGTCACCCATCACCCCCCCGCTCCCGTCCCCTCATCCAGTCACCCGTCACACCCCCGCTCCCGTCCCCTCATCCAGTCACCCATCACCCCCCCGCTCCCGTCCCCTCATCCAGTCATCCGTCCCCTCATTCTCTCATCCAGTCACCCGTCACACCCCGCTCCCTCATCCAGTCACCCCCCGTCCCCTCATCCAGTCACCCGTCACACCCCCGTCCCCTCATCTGTCACACCCCTGCTCTCGTCACCTCATCCAGTCACCCATCACCCCCCCCGCTCCCGTCCCCTCATCCAGTCACCCGTCACACCCCCGCTCCCGTCCCCTCATCCAGTCACCCATCACCCCCCCGCTCCCGTCCCCTCATCCAGTCACCCGTCCCCTCATTCTCTCATCCAGTCACCCGTCACACCCCGCTCCCTCATCCAGTCACCCGTCACACCCCCGTCCCCTCATCTGTCACACCCCTGCTCTCGTCCCCTCATCCAGTCACCCGTCACACCTCCGCTGCCGTCCCCTCATCCACTCACCTGTCACATCCCCGCTCCCGTCCCCTCATCCAGTCACCCATCACCCCCCCCGCTCCCGTCCCCTCATCCAGTCACCCGTCACACCCCCGTCCCCTCATCTGTCACACCCCTGCTCTCGTCACCTCATCCAGTCACCCATCACCCCCCCGCTCCCGTCCCCTCATCCAGTACCCCTTCACACCCCCGTCCCCTCATCTGTCACACCCCTGCTCTCGTCACCTCATCCAGTCACCCATCACCCCCCCGCTCCCGTCCCCTCATCCAGTCACCCGTCACACCCCTGCTCCCGTCCCCTCATCCACTCACCTGTCACATCCCCGCTCCCGTCCCCTCATCCAGTCACCCGTCACACCCCCGCTCCCGTCCCCTCATCCAGTCACCCGTCACCCCCCCGCTCCCGTCCCCTCATCCAGTCACCCGTCACACCCCCGTCCCCTCATCTGTCACACCCCTGCTCTCGTCACCTCATCCAGTCACCCATCACCCCCCCGCTCCCGTCCCCTCATCCAGTCACCCATCACCCCCCCGCTCCCGTCCCCTCATCCAGTCACCCATCCCCTCATTCTCTCATCCAGTCACCCGTCACACCCCGCTCCCTCATCCAGTCACCCCCCGTCCCCTCATCCAGTCACCCGTCACACCCCCGTCCCCTCATCTGTCACACCCCTGCTCTCGTCCCCTCATCCAGTCACCCGTCACACCTCCGCTGCTGTTTCCTCATCCAGTCACCCGTCACCCCCCCGCTCCCGTCCCCTCATCCAGTCACCCGTCCCCTCATTCTCTCATCCAGTCACCCGTCACACCCCGCTCCCTCATCCAGTCACCCCCCGTCCCCTCATCCAGTCACCCATCACCCCCTCGCTCCCGTCTCCTCATCCAGTCACCCGTCACACCCCCGCTCCCGTCCCCTCATCCAGTCACCCATCACCCCCCCGCTCCCGTCCCCTCATCCAGTCACCCGTCCCCTCATTCTCTCATCCAGTCACCCGTCACACCCCGCTCCCTCATCCAGTCACCCGTCACACCCCCGTCCCCTCATCCAGTCACCCGTCACACCCCCGTCCCCTCTTCTGTCACACCCCTGCTCTCGTCCCCTCATCCAGTCACCCGTCACACCTCCGCTGCCGTCCCCTCATCCAGTCACCCGTCACACCCCCGTCCCCTCATCCACTCACCTGTCACATCCCTGCTCTCGTCTCCTCATCCAGTCACCCGTCACCGCCCCCTCATCCAATCACCCATCACACCCCCACTCCCTCATCCAGTCACCCATCACCCCCCCTGCTCCCGTCCCCTCATCCAGTCGCCCGTCACACCCCCGCTCCCACCCCCTCATCCAATCACCAGTCACACCGCGCTCCCAGCCCTGCCCACCTTTTGTACACGGGATGCGAAGTCATCATCGGACTCTCTGAGACAGCGAGAGACTGGGGGAAGCCATCTACATTAGGGAGACATCCACTGTTATATGGGATATACAGAGAGGGGACAGCAGCCCCAGGGCACAGAGAGAGGGGGCAGAAAGGCGGCAGCAGCCCCAGGGCACAGAGAGAGGAGACAGAAAGGCGGCAGCAGCCCCAGGGCACAGAGAGAGGGGACAGAAAGGCGGCAGCAGCCCCAGGGCAGAGAGAGAGGAGACAGAAAGGCGGCAGCAGCCCCAGGGCAGAGAGAGAGGAGACAGAAAGGCAGCAGCAGCCCCAGGGCACAGAGAGAGAGGAAACAGAAAGGCGGCAGCAGCCCCAGGGCAGAGAGAGAGGAGACAGAAAGGCGGCAGCAGCCCTAGGGCAGAGAGAGAGAGGAGACAGAAAGGCGGCAGCAGCCCCAGGGCAGAGAGAGAGGAGACAGAAAGGCGGCAGCAGCCCCAGGGCAGAGAGAGAGGAGACAGAAAGGCAGCAGCAGCCCCAGGGCACAGAGAGAGAGGAAACAGAAAGGCGGCAGCAGCCCCAGGGCAGAGAGAGAGGGGACAGAAAGGCGGCAGCAGCCCCAGGGCACAGAGAGAGGGGACAGGAAGGCGGCAGCAGCCCCTGGGCACAAAGGGAGAGGACAGAGAGGGGGCAGCAGCCCCAGGGCACAGAGAGAGAGGAGACAAAGGCGGCAGCAGCCCCAGGGCACAGAAAGGCGGCAGCAGCCCCAGGGCACAAAGAGAGGGGACAGAGGCGGCAGCAGCCCCAGGGCACAGAGAGGCGGCAGCAGCCCCAGGGCACAGAGAGAGGAGGCAGAAAGGCGGCAGCATCCCCAGGGCACAGAGAGGCGGCAGCAGCCCCAGGGCACAGAGAGAGGGGACAGAAAGGCGGCAGCAGCCCCAGGGCACAGATAGAGGGGACAGAAAGGCGGCAGCAGCCCCAGGGCACAGAGAGAGGGGACAGAAAGGCGGCAGCAGCCCCAGGGCACAGAGAGAGGGGACAGAGGCGGCAGCAGCCCCAGGGCAGAGAGAGAGGAGACAGAGAGGCGGCAGTAGCCCCAGGGCACAGAGAGAGGGGACAGAGAGGGGGTAGCAGCCCCAGGGCACAGAGAGAGGGGGCAGAAAGGCGGCAGCAGCCCCAGGGCACAGAGAGAGGAGACAGAAAGGCGGCAGCAGCCCCAGGGCAGAGAGAGAGGAGACAGAGAGGCGGCAGCAGCCCCAGGGCACAGAGAGAGGGGACAGAGAGGGGGCAGCAGCCCCAGGGCACAGAGAGAGGGGACAGAGAGGGGGCAGCAGCCCCAGGGCACAGAGAGGGGGCAGCAGCAAGGCGGCAGCAGCCCCAGGGCACAGAGAGAGGAGGCAGAAAGGGGGCAGCAGCCCCAGGGCACAGAGAGAGGAGGCAGATTGGCGGCAGCAGCCCCAGGGCACAGAGAGAGGGGGCAGAAAGGCGGCAGCAGCCCCAGGGTACAGAGAGAGGGGACAGAAAGGCGGCAGCAGCCCCAGGGCACAGAGAGAGGGGGCAGAAAGGCGGCAGCAGCCCCAGGGCACAGAGAGAGGGGGCAGAGAGGAGGTAGCAGCCCCAGGGCACAGAGAGAGGGGGCAGAAAGGCGGCAGCAGCCCCAGGACACAGAGAGAGGGGACAGAGAGGGGGCAGCAGCCCCAGGGCACAGAGAGGGGGTAGCAGCCCCAGGGCACAGAGAGAGGGGGCAGAAAGGCGGCAGCAGCCCCAGGGCACAGAGAGAGGGGACAGAAAGGCGACAGCAGCCCAAGGGCACAGAGAGAGGGGACAGAAAGGCGGCAGCAGCCCCAGGGCACAGAGAGAGGAGACAGAAAGGCGGCAGCAGCCCCAGGGCACAGAGAGAGGGGGCAGAAAGGCGGCAGCAGCCCCAGGGCACAGAGAGAGGGGACAGAAAGGCGGCAGCAGCCCCAGGGCACAGAGAGAGGGGGCAGAAAGGCGGCAGCAGCCCCAGGGCACAGAGAGAGGAGACAGAAAGGCGGCAGCAGCCCCAGGGCACAGAGAGAGGGGACAGAGAGGAGGCAGCAGCCCCAGGGCACAGAGAGAGGGGGCAGAGAGGCGGCAGCAGCCCCAGGGCAGAGAGAGAGGAGACAGAAAGGCGGCAGCAGCCCTAGGGCAGAGAGAGGAGACAGAAAGGCGGCAGCAGCCCCAGGGCACAGAGAGAGGGGACAGGAAGGCGGCAGCAGCCCCAGGGCACAAAGGGAGAGGACAGAGAGGGGGCAGCAGCCCCAGGGCACAGAGAGAGAGGGGGCAGCAGCCCCAGGGCACAGAGAGAGAGGAGACAGAAAGGCGGCAGCAGCCCCAGGGCACAGAAAGGCGGCAGCAGCCCCAGGGCACAAAGAGAGGGGACAGAGGCGGCAGCAGCCCCAGGGCACAGAGAGGCGGCAGCAGCCCCAGGGCACAGAGAGAGGAGGCAGAAAGGCGGCAGCATCCCCAGGGCACAGAGAGGCGGCAGCAGCCCCAGGGCACAGAGAGAGGGGACAGGAAGGCGGCAGCAGCCCCAGGGCACAAAGGGAGAGGACAGAGAGGGGGCAGCAGCCCCAGGGCACAGAGAGAGAGGAGACAGAAAGGCGGCAGCAGCCCCAGGGCACAGAAAGGCGGCAGCAGCCCCAGGGCACAAAGAGAGGGGACAGAGGCGGCAGCAGCCCCAGGGCACAGAGAGAGGAGGCAGAAAGGCGGCAGCATCCCCAGGGCACAGAGAGGCGGCAACAGCCCCAGGGCACAGAGAGAGGGGACAGAAAGGCGGCAGCAGCCCCAGGGCACAGAGAGAGGGGACAGAAAGGCGGCAGCAGCCCCAGGGCACAAAGAGAGGGGACAGAAAGGCGGCAGCAGCCCCAGGGCACAGAGAGAGGGGACAGAGGCGGCAGCAGCCCCAGGGCACAGAGAGAGGAGACAGAAAGGCGGCAGCAGCCCCAGGGCAGAGAGAGAGGAGACAGAGAGGCGGCAGCAGCCCCAGGGCACAGAGAGAGGGCAGCAGCCCCAGGGCACAGAGAGAGGGGACAGAGAGGGGGCAGCAGTCCCAGGGCACAGAGAGAGGGGACAGAGAGGGGGCAGCAGCAAGGCGGCAGCAGCCCCAGGGCACAGAGAGAGGAGGCAGAAAGGGGGCAGCAGCCCCAAGGCACAGAGAGAGGAGGCAGATTGGCGGCAGCAGCCCCAGGGCACAGAGAGAGGGGGCAGAAAGGCGGCAGCAGCCCCAGGGCACAGAGAGAGGGGACAGAAAGGCGGCAGCAGCCCCAGGGCACAGAGAGAGGGGGCAGAAAGGCGGCAGCAGCCCCAGGGCACAGAGAGAGGAGACAGAAAGGCGGCAGCAGCCCCAGGGCACAGAGAGAGGGGACAGAGAGGAGGTAGCAGCCCCAGGGCACAGAGAGAGGGGGCAGAAAGGCGGCAGCAGCCCCAGGGCACAGAGAGAGGGGACAGAGAGGGGGCAGCAGCCCCAGGGCACAGAGAGAGGGGACAGAGAGGGGTAGCAGCCCCAGGGCACAGAGAGAGGGGGCAGAAAGGCGGCAGCAGCCCCAGGGCACAGAGAGAGGGGACAGAAAGGCGACAGCAGCCCCAGGGCACAGAGAGAGGGGACAGAAAGGCGGCAGAAGCCCCAGGGCACAGAGAGAGGAGACAGAAAGGCGGCAGCAGCCCCAGGGCACAGAGAGAGGGGGCAGAAAGGCGGCAGCAGCCCCAGGGCACAGAGAGAGGGGACAGAGAGGCGGCAGCAGCCCCAGGGCACAGAGTGAGGGGACAGAAAGGGGGCAGCAGCCCCAGGGCACAGAGAGAGGGGACAGAAAGGGGGCAGCAGCCCCAGGGCACAGAGAGAGGGGACAGAAAGGCGGTAGCAGCCCCAGGGCACAGAGAGAGGGCACAGAAAGGCAGCAGCAGCCCCAAAGCACAGAAAGAGAGAGGACAGAGAGGGGGCAGCAGCCCCAGGGCACACAGAGAGAGGACAGAAAGGCGGTGCAGCCCCAGGGCACACAGAGAGAGGACAGAAAGGCGGTGCAGCCCCAGGGCACAGAGAGAGAGAGAGGACAGAGAGGGGGTAGCAGCCCCAGGGCACAGAGAGAGGGCACAGAAAGGCGGCAGCAGCCCCAGGGCACAGAGAGAGGGGGCAGAAAGGCGGCAGCAGCCCCAGGGCACAGAAAGGCGGCAGCAGCCCCAAAGCACAGAAAGAGAGAGGACAGAGAGGGGGCAGCAGCCCCAGGGCACACAGAGAGAGGACAGAAAGGCGGTGCAGCCCCAGGGCACAGAGAGAGAGAGGACAGAGAGGGGGTAGCAGCCCCAGGGCACAGAGAGAGGGCACAGAAAGGCGGCAGCAGCCCCAGGGCACAGAGAGGGGGCAGAAAGGCGGTGCAGCCCCAGGGCACAGAGAGAGAGAGGACAGAGAGGGGGTAGCAGCCCCAGGGCACACAGAGAGAGGACAGAAAGGCGGTGCAGCCCCAGGGCACAGAGAGAGAGGACAGAAAGGCGGTGCAGCCCCAGGGCACAGAGAGAGAGAGGACAGAGAGGGGGTAGCAGCCCCAGGGCACAGAGAGAGGGCACAGAAAGGCGGCAGCAGCCCCAGGGCACAGAGAGAGGGGGCAGAAAGGTGGCAGCAGCCCCAGGGCACAGAGAGGGGGCAGCAGCCCCAGGGCACAGAGAGAGGGGACAGAGAGGGTGCAGCGGCCCCAGGGCACAGAGAGAGGGGGCAGAAAGGTGGCAGCAGCCCCAGGGCACAGAGAGGGGCAGCAGCCCTAGGGCACAGAGAGAGGGCACAGAAAGGCGGCAGCAGCCCCAGGGCACAGAGAGAGGGGGCAGAAAGGTGGCAGCAGCCCCAGGGCACAAAGAGAGAGGACAGAGAGGGGGCAGCAGCCCCAGGGCACAGAGAGAGAGGAGACAGAAAGGCGGCAGCAGCCCCAGGGCACAGAAAGGCGGCAGCAGCCCCAGGGCACAGAAAGGCGGCAGCAGCCCCAGGGCACAGAAAGGCGGCAGCAGCCCCAGGGCACAAAGAGAGGGGACAGAGGCGGCAGCAGCCCCAGGGCACAGAGAGGCGGCAGCAGCCCCAGGGCACAGAGAGAGGAGGCAGAAAGGCGGCAGCATCCCCAGGGCACAGAGAGGCGGCAGCAGCCCCAGGGCACAGAGAGAGGGGACAGGAAGGCGGCAGCAGCCCCAGGGCACAAAGGGAGAGGACAGAGAGGGGGCAGCAGCCCCAGGGCACAGAGAGAGAGGAGACAGAAAGGCGGCAGCAGCCCCAGGGCACAGAAAGGCGGCAGCAGCCCCAGGGCACAAAGAGAGGGGACAGAGGCGGCAGCAGCCCCAGGGCACAGAGAGAGGAGGCAGAAAGGCGGCAGCATCCCCAGGGCACAGAGAGGCGGCAACAGCCCCAGGGCACAGAGAGAGGAGACAGAAAGGCGGCAGCAGCCCCAGGGCACAGAGAGAGGAGACAGAAAGGCGGCAGCAGCCCCAGGGCACAAAGAGAGGGGACAGAAAGGCGGCAGCAGCCCCAGGGCACAGAGAGAGGGGACAGAGGCGGCAGCAGCCCCAGGGCACAGAGAGAGGAGACAGAAAGGCGGCAGCAGCCCCAGGGCAGAGAGAGAGGAGACAGAGAGGCGGCAGCAGCCCCAGGGCACAGAGAGAGGGCAGCAGCCCCAGGGCACAGAGAGAGGGGACAGAGAGGGGGCAGCAGTCCCAGGGCACAGAGAGAGGGGACAGAGAGGGGGCAGCAGCAAGGCGGCAGCAGCCCAAGGGCACAGAGAGAGGAGGCAGAAAGGGGGCAGCAGCCCCAAGGCACAGAGAGAGGAGGCAGATTGGCGGCAGCAGCCCCAGGGCACAGAGAGAGGGGGCAGAAAGGCGGCAGCAGCCCCAGGGCACAGAGAGAGGGGACAGAAAGGCGGCAGCAGCCCCAGGGCACAGAGAGAGGGGGCAGAAAGGCGGCAGCAGCCCCAGGGCACAGAGAGAGGAGACAGAAAGGCGGCAGCAGCCCCAGGGCACAGAGAGAGGAGGTAGCAGCCCCAGGGCACAGAGAGAGGGGGCAGAAAGGCGGCAGCAGCCCCAGGGCACAGAGAGAGGGGACAGAGAGGGGGCAGCAGCCCCAGGGCACAGAGAGAGGGGACAGAGAGGGGGTAGCAGCCCCAGGGCACAGAGAAAGGGGACAGAAAGGCGACAGCAGCCCCAGGGCACAGAGAGAGGGGACAGAAAGGCGGCAGCAGCCCCAGGGCACAGAGAGAGGAGACAGAAAGGCGGCAGCAGCCCCAGGGCACAGAGAGAGGGGGCAGAAAGGCGGCAGCAGCCCCAGGGCACAGAGAGAGGGGACAGAGAGGCGGCAGCAGCCCCAGGGCACAGAGTGAGGGGACAGAAAGGGGGCAGCAGCCCCAGGGCACAGAGAGAGGGGACAGAAAGGGGGCAGCAGCCCCAGGGCACAGAGAGAGGGGACAGAAAGGCGGTAGCAGCCCCAGGGCACAGAGAGAGGGCACAGAAAGGCAGCAGCAGCCCCAAAGCACAGAAAGAGAGAGGACAGAGAGGGGGCAGCAGCCCCAGGGCACACAGAGAGAGGACAGAAAGGCGGTGCAGCCCCAGGGAACAGAGAGAGAGAGAGAGGACAGAGAGGGGGTAGCAGCCCTAGGGCACAGAGAGAGGGCACAGAAAGGCGGCAGCAGCCCCAGGGCACAGAGAGAGGGGGCAGAAAGGCGGCAGCAGCCCCAGGGCACAGAGAGAGGGCACAGAAAGGCGGCAGC